>NW_020327438.1:0-277379 GCF_001858045.2 Oreochromis niloticus | reverse complement strand
AACAATATTCTCTCATTAAGTTGTCCTTAAAGCTTTTATATGTATTATCAGTGAGGTGGGTCTATTAAGTTGTTTTTTTAATGTGTTACAGATTGACCCAGTCTTCTACAAGTACAGTGGCTTGCAAAAGTATTCGGCCCCCTTGAACTTTCCCACATTTTGTCACATACAGCCACAACATGAATCAATTTTATTGGAATTCCAGGTGAAAGACCAATACAAGTGGTGTACACATGAGAAGTGGAACGAAAATCATACATGATTCCAAACATTTTTACAAATAAATAACTGAAAAGTGGTGTGCGTAATTATTCAGCCCCTTTGGTCTGAGTGCAGTCAGTTGCCCTAGACATTGCCTGATGAGTGCTAATGACTAAATAGAGTGCACCTGTGTGTAATCTAATGTCAGTACAAATACAGCTGCTCTGTGACAGCCTCAGAGGTTGTCTAAGAGAATATTGGGAGCAACTACAACATGAAGTCCAAAGAACACACCAGACAGGTCAGGGATAAAGTTATTGAGAAATTTAAAGCAGGCTTAGGCTACAAAAAGATTTCCAAGCCTTGAACATCCCACAGAGCACTGTTCAAGCAATCATTCAGAAATGGAAGGAGTATGGCACAACTGTAAACCTACCAAGACAAGGCCGTCCACCTAAATCACAGGCCGAACAAGGAGAGCGCTGATCAGAAATGCAGCCAAGAGGCCCATGGTGACTCTGGACGAGCTGCAGAGATCTACAGCTCAGGTGGGCGAATCTGTCCATAGGACAACTATTAGTCGTGCACTGCACAAAGCTGGCCTTTATGGAAGACTGGCAGAAGAAAGCCATTGTTAACAGAAAACCATAAGAAGTCCGTTTGCAGTTTGCCACAAGCCATGTGGGGGACACAGCAAACATGTGGAAGAAGGTGCTCTGGTCAGATGAGACCAAAATGGAACTTTTTGGCCAAAATGCAAAACGCTATGTGTGGCGGAAAACTAACACTGCACATCACTCTGAACACACCATCCCCACTGTCAGATATGGTGGTGGCAGCATCATGCTCTGGGGGTGCTTCTCTTCAGCAGGGACAGGGAAGCTGGTCAGAGTTGATGGAAAGATGGATGGAGCCAAATACAGGGCGATCTTGGAAGAAAACCTCTTGGAGTCTGCAAAAGACTTGAGACTGGGGCGGAGGTTCACCTTCCAGCAGGACAACGACCCTAAACATAAAGCCAGGGCAACAATGGAATGGTTTAAAACAAAACATATCCATGTGTTAGAATGGCCCAGTCAAAGTCCAGATCTAAATCCATCGAGAATCTGTGGCAAGATCTGAAAACTGCTGTTCACAAACGCTGTCCATGTAATTGACTGAGCTGGAGCTGTTTTGCAAAGAAGAATGGGCAAGGATTTCAGTCTCTAGATGTGCAAAGCTGTAGAGACATACCCTAAAAGACTGGCAGCTGGAATTGCAGCAAAAGGTGGTTCTACAAAGTATTGACTCAGGGGCTGAATAATTACGCACACCCCACTTTGCAGTTATTTATTTGTAAAAATGTTTGGAATCATGTATGATTTTCGTTCCACTTCTCACGTGTACACCACTTGTATTGGTCTTTCACGTGGAATTCCAATAAAATTGATTCATGTTTGTGGCTGTAATGTGACAAAATGTGGAAAAGTTCAAGGGGGCCGAATACTTTTGCAAGCCACTGTATATTTTGGGAGTTGTCAATGAAGGTCATCACTGGATGCTGGTGGTAATATTTTTCATACTTCATGGTCATTTGCGTATAGACTAGTGGGTGACAAATTACAAGAAATATAAATACATTTTAAAACATTCTCCAAGTTGGACAATTGGAGAATCGTTTGCAATTAAGACAAGACACAATGTAGAAGAGCATATTACTAAGACATTGTATGTCTTTTTAAAATTTATTTCTCACCCATCTTGATCTTATGTTCAAGCATCAATTAAGTAGTGCATTCATGTGCCTTGCGAGACACAAGTACATCATCAATTTTATTTATTTGTAACTCTAGTCCTTCAACATTTAGGTGATCAAACCTGGAGAAAAGAGAAGCGTGTTTCTCGATCCACTTGGTGAAAGCCAAGGAGAGTCAAAAATGCCAGGACATTTCAAGGTAAATTTGTCTCTGCATATATGTTAACACAATGTAATCCAGTAGAAGAGAAACATTTAAACTCAGAAGTGACATTATAAGTTACCTTAAAATTGTAGTAGTTGCAATGATCTTTAAAATATCTGTCTAATGCATCCTCATCTCACATTTCGGAGCTGCTGGATGTTGCCAAATATACACAATCTGACACATTCCGTTTATTTTTAAGTCTTTGATGTAGAAGTTATACGCTCAAAGACAATCATTTTTTAAAATATATTTTAAAAAGTATGAATTCCAAGCATATTACTTTATTGTATTCAACAGTCTTGTTGAAATATCACAAATCTCTCAATTAGAAAACTCAACTTTTTCTGTTTCGGAGCACTGCACCTTCTGTGTATACAGATGGCTATGTAATTACATTTGTAAGTTATGCCTCATTTAATCGAAAACACAGTTTGCTGGGATCCTGGGTCTCTCGACCAGTGTTTTGAGTTGTCTTGTGTCCCTGTGATTTTGTATTATGGCTTATGTTCAAAGCTCACTTTGTAACTCCGAGTTTATTCTATAGAGAAAATGTCATATTTTGGGGTTGTTGGATTATGTTTGGTTCCCAGATTATTTAGTAATTTCCTCCTGTGTAGCTGTCCTCTGTGTATCCCGCTGTATGACTGTTTATGTAGTTAGGTAAGTTCTTGTGCCTTGTTTCCCCTGCTTGTGTTTTCTTCCACGTTTCCCCAGCCCGTTATGTCTGTCCTCCCTCATGCTCTCTCTCCCCCTCCTATCTGCATAAGGTCCAGTCTTGGGTCACTATTTTCATTTCAGTGTCCTCCCTGTCTTGTTATGTGTAATTGTTCCCATCTGTAGTCCCCGTACGTTCACACATCCTCATTACCTTCTGTGTATTTATGTCTGGATATCTCTCTGTTCTGTGTGGCGTCATTGATGCGAGCGTTTCCTTGTGTTTTCCCTGTGTCTTAGCTTTAGTTCATCCAGTGAAGTTATTGGATCGCCGCTTGCCTTTCAGTGTTTAAAGTTTACCCCGTGTGTGTGAGTCCAGCGTTCGGGTCTCGCCTGCCTACACACAGCTGCTTCTCAATGTCATTCTTTCTTCCTTCATTTGCAGTATTTATACATTTGATATAACGTTTATGCTTGAAATTTTAATGTTATTTTTAGAAGTAAAGTTCATGTTTTAACGCACTAATTTTATCTTGTTATTCTTTCAGCTGATTCATGTGGGGGTCAACACTTTGGATCATCTGCCTATATCTCATACTATCCCTACATACTTATCTGTCACACCAACCCTCTGCATTCGCTTCTTTACCTCTCTTCTGAATTGTCTGTTGCTTTGGATGTTTAACCCCAAGTTAAATTCATAACTCGCCATCACTACCTCTACGCCTTACACCTACCAAGCAGTCATTCACACAAGAAAATTTTGTCTTACTGTCATTTGTCTTCTCTCCAGGGCACCTCCACCCCTCCAGGCTGTCTTTTAAAACATTAAAATTTTTGGTGGATTTTTAATTTCTATTCTCACAACCGATCACAATGTCATCTTTGAACATGACTCAATGGAGATTCCTGCCTAACCTTATCTGTAACCTAGAACCAACATCAACATGGCAAAGAAGAACGGGCTCTGACACAATCAGTGATGTAATCCCACTGTCTTTCTCTTTACCAGTCATAGTGCGTACATTGAAATTCCTATTCTGACCCCACAGTAATGCATGTCTTTCTGTTACCGCCCCACTGGCACGCTGCCCCGGAACATATATTCCCCTTCTCTTCCTCTGTGTTTACCCAACTGTAGCACAGTTTCCACCTTCTGGTCAACAACACTGGTGTTTTTTTTTTTCTAATTTGGCCAAGATGTCCACTGGATGTCCTTCCCTGGCTTGTACCAGTACCCACACGCACCTTACATGTCTAAGTTTAACATGTAAATCGTTTATACAGAACAACTTATTAATCCTTACTACATATGTCTTTCAGGTTTGAGACACAGAGGGCTTAATGCATCAAGATGGGCATGCGACACACTGCCTCATCCTATTCAACAGGATGCAACTTCATGTGGTGCCTACGTATTGAAGGTATGTGTAAGAGCATGACTGAAATAAACATAATGTTAGCTTTTGAATAAAAGGCATGCAGAATCTGCAGCAATAAAGACCAGCTCTTGGACCACAAATTATGATAAATTATATGATCAAATATACATATTTTTCACAATTACTTACATTAATTACCATATGTCAATGGCCATGAGGTTGACTTCATAACTACTTACATGGTATAAAAGTAAACATTTATAAGATTTCAGCTTTCAATATTTTCTGTTCTGAGTATGTAACGTCTATAGACTTCAATTTTCCTTTGAACTTCCTCAATTCCTGGTGCGAGATGCTCTATTGCCATCCCTGGTTGTAAATGGTCAGTTATGTCGTGTTTATGTAGTCCCCTACCAGCTGTAGCAGTCAATGCATTCTCTGGTATCATTCTCTGGTATGTATCAGCTAGACAATTTGTCCCAGAGAACTGCCACTCACTAAATTAATTGTGTTTTTGCAACCATTCTGTTGTCAGATGTTTGTGTGAAAATCTCAGTAGATCATTAGTTCCACAAATGCTCAGCCCAGCCTATCTGCAAGTAACAACAATGCTACGCTCTAATTCAATTCAGTCTACTTTTTTCCCATGCTGATGCTCAATGACAACCTCCGAAGTTCATTTTGACCTTGTCTACATGCCGCAATGCATGTCTGCCATGTGACTGGCACGTAATTAGGTATTTCTGTTAACGAGCATCCTTTAGGTGTAACTAATAAATTGTCCAGTAAGTGTATATGCATATGTCAGCTACGATGTCTGAACATTTAGCATAAAGCTTTGTCTTTGACTTAGAATTAATCTTGTATTTTCGATTTCTCATATTATATAAAAAAATATGTTAAGTCTTGTGTTAGTAATGTCAGTTAGGAATTACTTGATTGATTGATTGATTAATACTTTATTTATCCTGAAGGAAACTACTTGAGTGTTATGTTAGTTAATGTTATCATCTATATCCCATTGTGTAAGCCAGTTCTTGTCATGTAGTTAGTATGACATGTATTTCTTGTCTGTGTTTCATGTTGTCAAGCCTCCTTTGTTGGTTCGTGTCATGTCTGCATCTTGTTATGCTTGCTGCTTTACTTTGACAGTCCTGTGCTTCTTTCTTCTTAGTGTTTAATTTTACTCTTCTACTGTGATGTCATAATTTTCATTTCATTTAGCTGTTTCCCTATATGTTTCCAATTTCCATGATCACCTCCTGTCTGTATCTCAGACCTTTTTCTTCCTTTGTTTTGCTGTCAAGTCATCTGTGTATTTTACCTTCACGTCTCATCACAATACTCATTGTAGTCATCATAGATAAGATAAGATAGGATAGCATAGGACAGGGGTGCTCACACTTTTTCCGCATGTGAGCTACTTATAAAATGACCAAGTCAAAATGATCTACCCACTACAAAAATCCAAAACATATACTTATTTATAAATATATTGAGGATTCTTTATATCTACAATGTATATACATGCATAACCGCAATATCCAATATTTCACAACACAATTAACTATGTAAATTTTTTGTCATTACCTGAGTTTACTCTGATGACTTGCACTGAATTGAATCAGCCAGGGATGCATAGTCCGGACAGTAGCTGCTGATGGCCAGCCTCAAACACACTTCCAAATGTTCATCAGTCATGGTGGAACGGTACTTGGACTTAATGATCTTCATGTGGGAAAATGATGACTCACATAAATAAGTGGAGCCGAATAATGCAGTCAAAGAGGCAGCACATTTCCTCATGTTGGGGTACTTTACTTCTGTGAGTAAGTTCCAGAACTGTCCATGATCTCTGGACTTCAGCTCAATGTCGGCTTGTAGTGTCAAAATCTCATCTTCCACTCCAGAAGAGTTCAGGTGAAATAGTTTTGCAATTTTTGATGCGAGTGAATCGACCTCAGCATCTTCCCGAAAAGGATAGCACATGAAGGTAGCGACTGGCTCGAGCAAAGAAAAGTCTTGAAAGCGTTTGTCAAACTCTGACAGACAATTGTCAATATGCTCTGTGTAGCGTGCACTGTCAAGTTGCAAACAGGCCATCCCTTGCATCTCCAGCTCTGACGCCAGGTTTTGAAAGTTTATCAAATCATGGCGCTGCAGCTTTAAAGAGAGATGTTGCATCTTTCGTTTGAAAGCATTAACTGAGCTGATCATGTTGATCACTGTTTTGTCTTTTCCTTGCAGCTCTAGATTAAGGTCATTCAACATGTTTGTCAGATCGATTAAAATGCCAAGTCTAACAGCCACTGACCGTCATTAAGTTGCATGTATTCTGCTTGTCCAGCTACACGGAAAAACTCCTTAATCTCCGGACAGAGCTCTCGAAATCTTTGCAGGAATTTCCCTCGACTAAGCCACCTCACGTCAGTGTGTAGCAACAACTCAGAGTGGTCGCAGTCAGCCTTCTCCAGATGTGCACGAAATAACCGTCTTTGAAGAGATCTGGCGCGAATAGAACAGGCGATCTTCGTTGCAACATTCATGATCTCCTTCATGTTGAGCATTTTAGCGCATAACGCTTGTTGGTGGATTATGCAATGGTAATTTAGGAAGTCCGGGAAAGCATCGTCCTGCCTGCACTTGGCAATAACTCCATTCAAGCGGCCAACCATTGCGGGTGCTCCATCTGTGGTAATAGACACCAATTTGTACACTGGGAGCTGGGTTTTCTCGATAAAGTTTTTAAACGACTGAAATATGTCCTCTCCTCGCGTCTGTTCTTTCATGGGCAGGACTGTTAATAGCTCTTCTTTTGCAGTGATATCAGTAAACACCATACGAATGAAAATGCACACCTGGGCTGTGTCACTCACGTCCGTAGATTCGTCCAACTGCAGTGAGAAACACTGGCAATCTCTGATGTCCTTCCAAAGTTGCTGGGTTAAATCCTCCGCCATGGCTTCACAGCGCCGTGTAACTGTACTTCTTGACAGCTGGAGAGCTTTGATCGAAGATGTTATTTCTGCCTTATTTTTAAAGTCTCGGAACAATGAGTCAGCTGCTTCAACGAATGCCTCTTTTACCATCTCTCCATCTTGAAAAGACTTCTTGTTTTTAACGATGATGTGACTCACCCGGAACGATGCTTTGGTGGCGGCTTTCGCTTTTGAAGTTTGTTGTGTGAAAAATGACTGCTGTCCGGACAACTGGGATTTTAGTTCCTTCACCTTTTTCTTTCTTAGCTCGCTTTTCGGCGGGAATGTAGTGTCGTATTTTCCGTGAACAGTTCGAAAATGCCGCTCCACATTTCCCTTCTTTGGCATTGCGATGGTAGCCTGGCAGATTATGGAACGCCAGGACTGCCATAATGAATTACTTAAATACACCATTAAATAATTAATTAAATGTGGCAATAATTAATTAAAATGGGAATTAATTAATTAAATAAATAGTTATGACACATGTAATTAATTAATTATTGACACATTTAATTAATTATTTATGTATTTCATATTTTAATTAATTATTGACACATTTAATTAATTAATTATTGACACATTTAATTAATTATTTATGTATTTCACATTTAATTAATTATTGACACATTTAATTAATTATTTCATGATATATTTATTTATTTCATTTTGGCAGTCCTGGCGCCTGGCTCTCATCATGAATTAATTTTATCTGTCAGACTCACCCATCAAACTCACGGGCGGGGTTAACGCTGCCCATGCAGCTTCTCTAACATTTGATTGGTTGCCGTGCAATGTAAGTCAAAACAGGTCGATCCTAGATAATCGATCGCTTCTGTAGACTTGAGGCAGCCAGGTATCCCAGAATGCGTTTCAAATCACAGGCAGCAATGGTGGTGGTGTAGTTTTAAAATACCCCGTTTTTCTGTCACCAACTACACTTTTAACAGTGTTTTAGCCGCGAATGTCGCGCCGTAATCTTCACGTCTGGTCAGGTTGTCAACATAGAACATGTTTGCAAAAGTGCTCAGATGTTTTCAGAGATTTCAGTAGCTCTGCTAACAGTCAGCATGCAGAGTGCACCGAGGGGGTTACGTCAACCGGTTTGTTTACATATTCCACTCTCCGCGTTCCACATGTTGCATTCGCAGATTCTCATTTTCACCGAACGATCGTCTCTTTCCGCCTGGTCTTGTGTCTCTGTGCTTCTGTAACATAAAGAACGAGCTGACATGTTTCTCACGACACCAGCGATCAGCTCAGCAGGCCCTCAGTTTACCTGCATGCATCCTCCTCCTCACCTGTCAGCTGTTTAACACCTGCTGCTAATTCAAGAAACACGCCCACGTTACCTGGTGATAGTCACAGTTTAACTGGGCAGCCGGTGCTCGATATAACGCAATGTCAGCGCATTTTTCTGCACAACATAAGTAAATATAGTATTTTTCCCGAGCGCAGAGCTGCTGGAGCTTGTTTTCTTACAGAGCACTTTGTAGGCGAAGCCACTTTATCGGCAGCTGATGTCCAATTACCTGCACACAGCTTTGAAACCTCACCTGAGTTTTAGCTCTCAGTGGTTAAACGCTGGACTTAATTCACTCAGGTTTTGTCTGTCGGGTCACGTTTACTTCGCTGTTTTATTTACAACTGAGCAAATCGGTTTGGCTGAGGTTAAAGTTACGTTTCATAACTGCATAGTTTTACAGACGTTTAATGGTTCACTGGCACATGTGTTAGACTGAACTATTCGCTTTTCTTTATCTGGTGTGTTTCGGATTTAACAGTGAATTTTGAGATTAAACTGACTTTTAAAATGTTTTTATACAAAGAGGAAAGAGAAGGCGCATTTCCACCGAGAGGAGCAGAGTTTGCAACAGCGTGTTCATCATGAAGACTGCAACCTGGACAGAAATATTATATCATCTGTTTTTAATAGTTATTTAACTATATTCTAAGCACCAGCTATGTTAGAATTTTTAGAGTTTACTTAACTAAAAATAAATGAGCTTAACATATAATTTGTGTGATTTCTCTCTCTCTCTCTCTCTCTCTCTCTCTCTCTCTCTTTTCTTTTTCGGTCATGTTATGTTTAACTGTAAAAGGTTTGTTACAAACTATGAAACACATCGTGCAGACTTCTGGATGTTAGAAGAAAACTAATACTGCTCATGAATGAGACTAAAGGCAGGAAGGTGTCCTTTAAAACTAAACATGTTAATAGGACCTCCCTATTTATATTGTAGTTTATGATATAGCACGTATATTTCAGTAATAGCCTACTTATTTCAGCAGCTCACATGGGCGTTATCTGTGATACTCCTTAACTATAATTTATCCAAGTTAATGTCAGTTAACCATTCAGACAGTTCTTTTGCAATGAAAAACATAAACACCCATGCTGCGTAATGTTTACATTATAGCTGCTTATGCAGTAACCATGGTAACCACGGACTCTGAGCGGCTGGATCGACGGAGGTCAGACAACAATTTTACATGTATGATCTTAAAACAGGACACAGCCAATATCCGTGCTGGCCTCATATCAAATGTGACCGCAGACTGAGTCTATGTTTGACGTTTGCTTTATATCTAATCTTCCTGTCAAACATTTAAACAGCAGCGAGTCTGCAGCTGAGGGAATACAAACTCAAACTGTCGGAACAGGTTCGATCGTGGATTCATTTGGTAATTTATTAAATGTATAACTGTTAGTCTAATCTGCTGCTGAGTCTCTTACGCTGATGAAAATGCAGATAACACAGATCACGAACTGTTCAACCAATCACTTTCATTCCACTTTGATCTGCGACAAACTGACGGTTCATCTCTGTTACAGTGTTTCGTTAGACTGCTATATTTTTGTGTTCTTTATGCTGTAGATTTTCACGTCTCTGGAATAGTTGGCAGTATTAAGGATGCTTTTCTGTAAAATCATATTGATATGACCCGTGACATATTCGTAGATGACAGTTAGATAGTCAGCTGGGAAACTCTGTGTTAACTCAGAGATCTGAAGATGTCATGGAGATGCTGATCTTGCTCCGTGGTGTACAGGTCCGTTTACCCTCATGATTAATATTCACAATAAAAATATTAGCCCAACATCATGAAGTCTGTATGTGTTTCATAGTGTCGAACCACCTTTGTACAGTTAAAGCCAGCAGCTACTACATGACGGAAACACCAACGTTATCTCTCTTCTGCGTTTATACGCAGGTCACGCTGATTACTGAACAGAAACCCAAAGATCAGCTGTTAATCGAATTTATTTGCTCTCCCTCCTCCTTAAACATGTTTTTAATGTTAGTTATAACTCAGAATTGGCGACTGAAACACGTAGGACACATACGAACATCAGGAAATAACACCCCGATAAATATAACCTCAGTAAAATAAGTCAGTGTCAGCGGGGGTTATTACAGCTGTGTACCGGGCCTGCGCTTTGTCGGCGGTAATAACAGCTCGATTGCTTGCGAGGCGAGCGGGTCTATCCCACGCTTTGCCGTGAGACTGGCCAGACATCTCCGAAATCATCGAAGCACTTTTGCAAAGAGGCTGTATCTTGACAAACCGACCAGACATATGAAGATTAAACCACTACATTCTCGGCTAAAAAAATATTAAAACTGTTTTTGGTGACACACAAACAGGGTTTTTCAAAGTTCAGTTCTGCCGGTTGTTGTGGGCTAAAAACAATGGCCACCAGGCCAAAGCAATGGTTTTGAGTCGATCAGCGTTAACCCCGCCCCCTGAGTTTGATGGGTGAGGCTGACAGATAAAATTATTTCATGGTGAGAGCCAGGCGCCAGGACTGCCAAAATGAAATAAATAAATATATCATGAAATAATTAATTAAATGTGTCAATAATTAATTAAAATGTGAAATACACAAATAATTAATTAAATGTGTCAATAATTAATTAATTAAATGTGTCAATAATTAATTAAAATGTGAAATACATAAATAATTAATTAAATGTGTCAATAATTAATTAATTACATGTGTCATAACTATGTATTTAATTAATTAATTCCCATTTTAATTAATTATTGCCACATTTAATTAATTATTTAATGGTGTATTTAAGTAATTCATTATGGCAGTCCTGGCGTTCCATAGCAGATGAGGCAAACGCACTTCGAAAATGACATCGTGAAAAAAAAGACCTCCTCCCATTCCGTATGAAAGTGATACGTTTTTGTCTTCTTACTTGGTCCAGCTCCCTCACTCATTTTTAACCCTTTCTTAGGTTTAAGAGAAAAAACCGAGAGCTAAAAATTGGAGTTAACTCGCTGACTAGCTTGTCAGTTTTACTACACTTCGCGCCGCTGTTTGCGCATGCGCAGCGACCTAAGCGTCAGAAAAAATCTGATGTCATCTGACTGGCTTCCCTGTATCAATCAAGTGACGGGATGGATGATAGGCTGGCATCTATTTTTTTAATGCCATGCGATCTACCAATACTACCTTTGCGATCGACTGGTCGATCGCGATCGACGTATTGAGCACCCCTGGCATAGGATAAGACATTATTGATCACACAATGGTGAAATTTTTGCGTTACCTCAGCTCAAGTAGGTAAAGTAGGTATCAGAAGGAAAATACAAAAATACCAATAAATACAAACAAATATAAAATACACTTTATACAATGGTAGCATACAAAGTATGTGCTTATGGATGTGCTTGTGGAAATATCCAAGACATAAACTATATAGCTTAACATAACTATTCTACCATTACTGTTCCTGTGAAGTAATAGATATCTATACGTATAGACATGTACATGAACACACACGTAGACACTAAATATACAGGGAGTGCAGAATTATTAGGCAAATGAGTATTTTGTCCACATCATCCTCTTCATGCATGTTGTCTTACTCCAAGCTGTATAGGCTCGAAAGCCTACTACCAATTAAGCATATTAGGTGATGTGCATCTCTGTAATGAGAAGGGGTGTGGTCTAATGACATCAACACCCTATATCAGGTGTGCATAATTATTAGGCAACTTCCTTTCCTTTGGCAAAATGGGTCAAAAGAAGGACTTGACAGGCTCAGAAAAGTCAAAAATAGTGAGATATCTTGCAGAGGGATGCAGCAGTCTTAAAATTGCAAAGCTTCTGAAGCGTGATCATCGAACAATCAAGCGTTTCATTCAAAATAGTCAACAGGGTCGCAAGAAGCGTGTGGAAAAACCAAGGCGCAAAATAACTGCCCATGAACTGAGAAAAGTCAAGCGTGCAGCTGCCAAGATGCCACTTGCCACCAGTTTGGCCATATTTCAGAGCTGCAACATCACTGGAGTGCCCAAAAGCACAAGGTGTGCAATACTCAGAGACATGGCCAAGGTAAGAAAGGCTGAAAGACGACCACCACTGAACAAGACACACAAGCTGAAACGTCAAGACTGGGCCAAGAAATATCTCAAGACTGATTTTTCTAAGGTTTTATGGACTGATGAAATGAGAGTGAGTCTTGATGGGCCAGATGGATGGATTGGTAAAGGGCAGAGAGCTCCAGTCCGACTCAGACGCCAGCAAGGTGGAGGTGGAGTACTGGTTTGGGCTGGTATCATCAAAGATGAGCTTGTGGGGCCTTTTCGGGTTGAGGATGGAGTCAAGCTCAACTCCCAGTCCTACTGCCAGTTTCTGGAAGACACCTTCTTCAAGCAGTGGTACAGGAAGAAGTCTGCATCCTTCAAGAAAAACATGATTTTCATGCAGGACAATGCTCCATCACACGCGTCCAAGTACTCCACAGCGTGGCTGGCAAGAAAGGGTATAAAAGAAGAAAAACTAATGACATGGCCTCCTTGTTCACCTGATCTGAACCCCATTGAGAACCTGTGGTCCATCATCAAATGTGAGATTTACAAGGAGGGAAAACAGTACACCTCTCTGAACAGTGTCTGGGAGGCTGTGGTTGCTGCTGCACGCAATGTTGATGGTGAACAGATCAAAACACTGACAGAATCCATGGATGGCAGGCTTTTGAGTGTCCTTGCAAAGAAAGGTGGCTATATTGGTCGCTGATTTGTTTTTGTTTTGTTTTTGAATGTCAGAAATGTATATTTGTGAATGTGGAGATGTTATATTGGTTTCACTGGTAAAAATAAATAATTGAAATGGGTATATATTTGTTTTTTGTTAAGTTGCCTAATAATTATGCACAGTAATAGTCACCTGCACACACAGATATCCCCCTAAAATAGCTAAAACTAAAAACAAACTAAAAACTACTTCCAAAAACATTCAGCTTTGATATTAATGAGTTTTTTGGGTTCATTGAGAACATGGTTGTTGTTCAATAATAAAATTATTCCTCAAAAATACAACTTGCCTAATAATTCTGCACTCCCTGTACATATGTATACATATACATACATATATACCTGCACACGTCCATAAACAGAGAAGGTGCATTTTGCATTAATGTTGACCATGGATGTCCACAAAGTCCCGTGAATTATGACATCGTGATTGAGGAGTTATACAGTTTAACTGCTGTTGGGATGAATGATCTGCGAAAGCACTCATTCCTGCAGCGATGGTGTTTCAGGAAGGAGATGTGATAGTTGTCTAAATTGGTTCATATTTATCATAGTTTCATAACAGTTTTCATAATTATTTTCCCACTTTAGTTGTTACTCCTGTTCCATCTTTGCTGGCGTTTTGTTCATGTTTACCTGCCTTAATAAAATCACTTGCTTTTGGTTCTAGTCTCTGCTCTGTCTCCTCCAGTGTCTCCATTTGTGTCCTCGTTCTTGTTCAACACAAGCACTTACTATGATTTTCTAAAAATAAATATGATTCCAATTTATTTAATAGCAAATGTTACTTCAAATAATGACTGCATTGTTATATATTTTATTCACAGTTTGCAGAGTGCATCTTAAAAGATGTTCCAGTAGAGTTTGAGAACTCTGCTTCAAGTATTGCAAGTCTGAGACAACAGATTGCAATATGTCTTCTTGAGAATTCAGGTATCATTACAAATATAAATTACATAGTAAACTACAAACTGTTATCTTGAATGTGTTTTTAATATTGTTCTTTTATTGCTATAATCTTATTATGTAGTCATGCAAACAGAGTTCATTATTATTAAAATTAAAGTAATTGCTTCTTGTTGTTGAAGATGACCTGACTGACCTATGCTACTATTGTGGGAACCACGATGGTGACACTCAATGGGTAAGTGCTTATGTTTTACATGTCCTTAGCCCATTGAGCTTAAAAAGATGATAAAAAAAATCACGAAACAACAATATAATTTTAAAAATGTCACAGACCATGTAAATACATCATATGACTTATTGTAGTTGTAATGAATGGTGGACTGCTTTATGATCTGAGTACTTTGCAAAATTGTTATTTAAATACTTATTTGTATAACACTATTAACATAATACTTGTGTTTCCTTGTTTTGTCTAATTCAGATTGGCTGTGACATTTGCCCACGGTGGTACCACAGGAGCTGTGCAAAGAAGCCCCGCAAGAGCAAAGAAAACAAATTTGTCTGTGAAGCATGCTGGTCAGACAGTTATGGTGTCTGGGAATTTTCTAGGGCTTTGAAATGTGTGTTTTGTATCGTTGTCTCCAATGATATTTAATAGTTGTTTATTTATTTATTCATTCATTCATTTATGTTTGTGTTGCTGTGTGTGCTTCTGTATTGTTAACAACATTAAAATTCAGCTTTGATTTGAATTAGTTTGTAGGATTATTCAATTATTTTCTGTTTCCTAACATGTTAACATTATAGTTACTGTGGGAAAAGAATTAATATATATGTTGTTTCATGGTTTACTGGTGTTCAGCTTCCGCTATACCCCCGGTTTCTGGTATATTTGTTAGTTTATTTCAATTGGTGGTTTCTTCCTTAATTGGATATTATTGTTATTGTTTTTTGGTTTTCATTTCAATTAATAAGTGCTGTATTGGAATGACATTTTTTTTACCTTTTGTTTTCTCTTTCATATTACTTATTGTTCCTAATTTGTTTATGCAGATCTCCTCCCAGCTGTTTCCATTTGGCCATTGTCCTTTTTTTTGGTGTTATATTTGAAATTTGACATTTTATGCGCTGTCCAATAAAGGCTTGATTTAAATTTGCAGCAGAATGTGTCACATATGATCCTTCTGAATGATATCAGTCAAGTTTGAAGCAGAAATATTGTTTCAGTGACAAGTTAGAGACCACAATCACTTTTTGGCAGGTTGAAAATGGCATATTATCAGTGTTATTGTTCCTGTACAAGTTATTCAGCAGTTCTAAGAGACTGTTTGGGAAATAATATGTCACATATAGCCCTTCTCGATGATACCCAACAGGTTTGAAGCAGAAATATTGTTTCAGTGACAAGTTATAGGCCACAATCACTTTTTGGCAGGTTGAAAATTGCATATTATCAGTGTTATTGCTCTTGTACAAGTTATTCAGCAGTTCTAAGAGACTGTTTGGGAAATAATATGTCACATATAGCCCTTCTGTATGATATCCAACAAGTTTGAAGCAGAAATATTGTTTCAGTGACAAGATATAGGCGGCAATCACTTTTTGGCAGGTTGAAAATGACATATTATCGGTATTAATGTTATTTTAAAAGTTATTTAGCAGTTCTAATGGAATGTTTGGGCTCCTGTGTGTCACATGTAACCCTTCTTGATGATACCCAACAAGTTTGAAGCAGAAATATTGTTTCAGTGACAAGTTATAGGCCACAATCACTTTTTGGCAGGTTGAAAATGGCATATTATCAATGTTAATGTTCCTTTAAAAGTTATTCAGCATTTCTTAGAGACTGTTTGGGATATAATATGTCACATATGACCCTTCTGAATGACTTCCAGCAAGTTTGAAGCAGAAATAGTATTTCAGTGACAAGTTATAGTCCACAATCACTTTTTGGCAGGTCGAAAATGGCATATTATGGGTATTAATGTTCCTTTAAAAGTTATTCAGCAGTCCTTAGAGACTGTTTGACATATAATGTGTCACATATAACCCTTTTGGATGACACCCAACAAGTTTGAAGCAGAAATATTGTTTCAGTGACAAGTTATAGGCCACAATCACATTTTGGCAGGCTGAAAATGGCATATTATGGGTATTAATGTTCCTTTAAAACTTATTAAGCATTTCTTAGAGACTGTTTGAGATATAATATGTCACATATGATCCTTCTGAATGATATCAGTCAAGTTTGAAGCAGAAATAGTATTTCAGTGACAAGTTATAGACCACAATCACTTTTTGGCAGGTTGGAAATTGCATATTATCAGTTTTATTGTTCCTGTACAAGTTATTCAGCACTTCTTGGAGAGTTTTTGGGATATAATGTGTCACATATAGCCCTTCTGAATGATACCCAACAAGTTTGAAGCCGAAATATTGTTTCAGTGACAAGTTCTAGGCCACAATCACTTTTTGGTAGCGCTGAAATGGCATGTTCTCAGTCGTTATTCTGAACAAACAAGAAAGAGTCATGGTGATACTGGCACAATAGGTCTTTATTGTTTTAACTACTATTCGACAGTCTTATAACAAATATGAACAACGTGAGTAGACATACTAAACCTGTAGGCATTAATTATTCCACCGTGATGCGTGTAGTCATTTGTGACTGCGCTACACACTGAAAGCAACCTTCTGACAAGCGTCATAATTCGGTTACAAGAAACGTTAAAGTTCCATAAATGCATACCTTTGCCTAATAACAAAGGTGTAAATGTGTTTGGGGTTTTTTTTCCCCCCGCACGTTATATCAGTTGCACGGAAGTAGCTGTCAACGCAAGTAATCCGGGCGCTGCAGCTTTAAGCAGCTGCGCGCGCTCCCGCGGACGGCAATCACTTTCTGGCAGACAATCACTTTTTGGCACAACATCGGCCTATGCACTTCTTTAAGAACATCAACAAGAAAAACCAGGACGTGAAACCTCCGGTTTTTCTGGTAAGTTGGTTATGCAAATATTGTTGCGTCTGGAGGTTGTGTTTAGTTTTCCCTTTTCAACGAGGTTCGTTTGCTCTTCAGCTCCATAAGTCGGCATTGCATATCGTTGTTTGATGTTTCAATATGCTCAGTACGCCGAAAACTGTGCCAGTAAAGTTGAGATGATCCGTTTTTTAGGTTTGAGCAGCATGGCCTTTATGTCGGCTCGGGTCGATGCAGCCCTTGGTCGCTAGCAGAAGATGTTGTCTTTCGACATGCAAGAGGATTTTCTTCTCTCTCCGGTTCTTCTAGAGGTTGAGTTGCTTTCTTATTTGTCTTGCCCATGTCAACAGATGTAAGGCTACGCGATGTTGGCAGATATTTATCCTCCGAGGACCTGACGTCCACATATGTGGACATCACGTTTTGGGTTGTCTAGACCAAAATACTAAATTTTGCTCTACAAGGGCATTACACTGCTCTATCAAAATTTAAAGAGAATGTCCTCACATGCGGATCTCATTTTTCTCAGGAACAAAAGTCAGGTAAAAACAAAAAAAACAAACAAACAAAAAAAATGGTGATTCTTTGTTTTTTTTTTGTTTTGTTTTTTTACATTTATCAGTTCCCAATCAGCCCAAATAGCAAAGAGAAATTAAAAATACATGCCATGAAAGACTTCGTGTCTTAGGAGGTTAAAGTTACTTTCTCAAGGATTCCAAGAGAGCTCTCATGGTTTGGTGCTTACTAATAAATTATATTTTTGCTTTGTTTCAATGTACATTTATAATTCTGGAAAAATTAATATTTTTGACTTATTTTAAAAGCAATTTTACAGTTTCAGTCAAATCATAATTATAGTCTAAGTAAAACTAATAAATTTAGCTGTAACGTACTAGTGTATTTTTTTAAGTTGGTTTAAAGTAACATTTTTTCAGTGTATTAATGTACCTATCATTACTTATTAATTCAATTGTGCTCAAGTATACAGTGCTAAGTCTTTTTATGTCTTACAAGAAATTTAGCTCTCTTAAATTTTTAATTAATCCAATAAAAATACATATAACCAGTCACAGATTTATGGAAGCACACATATGACTTTATTGGCTAAGTGTAAACAGCCGCACTTACCAACAGAAAAGTTCAAGATATCCTCAACAACTCACTTTAGGATTGCTGTGATCGGGAAAAAAGTCAGCTTCACCAACTGGATTAATTCATATCAGACTTGTTTCACAATGTTTTATAGCCTCTTCCAGATTAAATGGATGTGGACATCCGGTGTATGGACAGCTGACGTAAACAACAGACTGACAGCCTACACTCAGCACAGCTGAATAGTGGCCAGAATTGCTTGTCTTACAGTGGCCACTGTAAACAGGACTATGTACTTGAATTGGGAGGGGTTAAAAAACAGAATTGATTTGACTGCGATCTATAATCTACCAACATCTAGGGGTGAGATTTACATACTGTAACTTTAAGGGCAATCCTACACGGGTGGGTCTTAAGATCTGTGGATAGTTTTGATACCTTTAAAAAAACAAAATAGAAAAAAAACTTAAGTCCAATGCAAGTGAACCAAAACCTCTAAAGCACAGTTTCCTCTTGTCTTTCTAGAACTATGTACAGTCAAGAAGCACTGATGAGGTGATCTGAAAGACCTAGCAGTTACATACAGTTGTGGGTATCGCCACTGGTTTCTATACCTGATTCCAATTCAATTCCAATTCACAAGGTCCCTATTTGATTCAATTCAGTTCAACTCTATTTTGACTCAGTCAGAAATATTATCATTCTGATAATTTATTAGCACATCTATGTATAAAAACAAAGCTGACAGTTGTGAGACTTCATCCGAGGTGTAAAAAATCACAGCAGATGCCTTTGTGTCAAAGTAACTGAGCATAAAACACAGAAAAACATAAAGGAGATTTTCCTGTCCTGGTCTTTTATAGCAGATAACCCCCTTAAAAATATTCTGCAGTAGATCAAAAACTAAAGAAAACCATGAAACAACATATGAACATTACCTGATGCTGCTGGAGTGAAGTAGAGCAAAGTCAGAGGTTTTGTTAGAGATGGAGCTAAGTGTTTTGCAATTTGGCACGATTTGGAAAAGTTTTTTTGAAAAAACAAAACAAAACAAAAAACCCAGTGGCCCACAGCGCTGTACACAACAGTACACTAGTGCGTAAGAAGCACTGTCTGGTAAAACGTGAGTCAGTGGCTGTAGTTGCATCATAAGGTTTCAAGAACTGAGCTCAAAAACATGTTCCACAAGAATACTGCTAATAATAAGCTAGAACGGTTGACAGTTGCAACTGATGATTTTTAGGGACTTGGTTTTGTTAAATTAAAAACAAGATACAACAAATTCGAATATATTAAAAAAACAACCATCTCAATGCAGCTTGAATGCAGAAGACGGAATGATTATCACTTACCAAGAAGATCGATTTAGTCTGGATTTTTCTACTAAAAACAAACTGTTTTTTTTTTTGTAAAACTAAAGTGTGTGAGTAGCAATATTACCAGCATATAACCACAGCCATTATCATAAAATGCATGGTGAATGGGTAAAGTGGCTTCTGCAGGGAATCTACAAACTTTGAAGATTGAGGCAGGCAGAATATGGACCAAAATGCAGGTCTTTACAGACTGTAGGGCTTTACAGACAGAATGTAAACATAAAGAGCAGCTTTCATGCAAAACTTTTTTACAATGTAGAAAAATCCACAACATATACAGAGCAGGTAATCAAAAACAGTAGAGAACACAGGGAATGCAGAACAAGGAAAGACAAAACCAAGAAGGGTGAATGTTACAAAGGAGAAGGGGAGACTAGGACAATAAATACTTATGATAACAAGGGGAGAGGGAACAGGTGGGAACACAGTTGAGGGTAACTAACATAATCAAAATGGCTTAATGGGAAGTTAAAGTAAACACAAGACACAACAATAACCACAAAAGTAAAACACAAGGTAAGTGCAGTGTTCACTTAACATATAACAATTGTGTAGTTACAGCACAGAAAGCTTAGGTTGATAATCATAACCTTACTGTGTGCAGCTGTTATGCGTATTTATTTTTTCCATATTAATCCAAAAAGACAACCTAGCAGAGAGTGGGTGGAAAAGCTGATGTAAATGTACTGATAATAATGGCCATCAGGTGTGTCAGCAAGGATCCAGAACCGGAGCTCAACCACACCTCCAGAAGTATACACACATAATAAAGTGTAAATTTACTTTCACTGGAAGGGTGTTCTTTTCTTTCTCATTTGACAAAACAAAATTTCAAATGTAAATAAAAAATGAGTTTCAAATCTCTCTCTGGCTAATTTATCCAATTGTTTCTTTTGCAGGTATCACTTATTTAGAGCTCGAAGATGTTAACTGATTAATATTCAATATCTCAAGTGAATTCAGACAACTGTTAAAAAAAATGTTAAATATGAATGCAGTCTGTTAAATGAACTCTGCATCTTTAAGATGTTTTGAGACCAAATTATGTTGCTGACATGTTGCCAGTTATGTTAATTAACTGCAAAATGTTCCTCCAGGTGTTTCTTTTAGTACCACATCTGTTTCCAGCTGTTTTCTCAACCCCAATCCCATTTTTTTTAACATACACCTGTCATTAACTTTAAAATGTTTAAACATATATCGGTGTGGTCCCTGACTCAGCTGCAGGGGAGTGGTGGTGCAGTGAGGTCAAGGTGCAGTGCCAGGGTGGTTGGAGAGACAACTAATAAGGCTTCTCCCCTTTTTATAGTGAGGTCGGAAACCTCAGGAGGTATGTGAGACAGCTGGAAAGCTGACTGACATATATCCTTAAAACCACAGAACAATAAAACGAGTGTTGAGTCAATAAAGACTATTAAGCAACATGGAACAGTGTGATTCACGCTGAAATTCACAAGTATCTCATATTGCCACTGATATTAAAATACAAGGGCAGAACACCTTGCGTAAAGGCTGCAGTTAGCCCTCACCCGTCACATCCCTTAATCTCTGAATTGGCTGTGGTTTAATAACCTTTTCTTGAGACGGCAGGACCGTCTCAAGAAATTCCCGCCAGCACACAACAACATTCGCCTCAATACGCTTTATATTGTAAGGTAGACCCCACAATAATACATACAGAGGAAAAAGTCAACAATCATATGACCCCCTATGAGCAAGCACTTTGGCGACAGTGGGAAGGAAAAACTCCTTTTTAACAGGAAGAAACCTCCAGCAGAACCAGGCTCAGGGAGGGGCGGGGCCATCTGCTGCAACTGGTTGGGGTGAGAGAAGAAGACAGGATAAAGACATGCTGTGGAAGAGAGACAGAGATTAGTAACAGGTACGAGTCAATGCAGAGGTCTATTAAAATATAGTGAGTGAGAAAGGGGACTGAAGAAGAAATATTCAAGGCATCATGGGAATCCCCCAGCAGCCTACACGTATTGTAACATAACTATTGGAGGATTCAGGGTCACCTGATCCAAGTGAACTATATGCTTTAGCAAAAAGGAAAGTTGTAAATCTCATCTTAAAAGTAGAGATGGTGTCTGTCTCCCGAATCCAAACTGGAAGCTGGTTCCACAGAAGAGGGGCCTGAAAACTGAAGGCTCTGCCTCCCATTCTACTTTTAAATACTCTAGGAACAACAAGTAAGCCTGCAGTGCGAGAGTGAAGTGCTCTAATAGGGTAATATGGTACTATAAGATCATTACGATAAGATGGGGTCTGATTATTTAAGACCTTGTATGTGAAGATCAGGATTTTGAAGCACATGGTATGTAGTCATTATACCATTCTACATCTTAAAGAGGAAGGCCAAGGTAAGTGATTAAAAAAGGAAACAAATTCATTCATAACTTGCATGGCCCTTCACACAGTCAAGACAAGGCAAACAAGATAATGAATACAAGGAATAAGGAAAAAGTTAACTTGTTTATTGTTTTGTTTCTTACTCTTTTAGGCACAACATACCAGCTATTCAGCTTGACTGACATGCAAGACTTAGGTTTTAGTTGGATGGCCATTCTCGAATGTTGTCAGCAAATGTTCAAACACTGTACAACCACAGGATACAACTAGGGTTTGTGGACCACGGAGCTTTTACTAACATTTCAAATGTTGATCTTGATCATCTCGTTACTGAGATTCTTACACAAACCCCTGTCTCAGGAGAATCCTACATTACTGGTACAGTTGTGTTCAAAATAATAGCAGTCCAGCATGACTAACCAGATCAATCAGTGTTTTTGGTATAAATCATATTATTACATGGCAAATAATTTACCAGTAGGTGTAGTAGAGTCAGATAAACCAACAGACCCAACTTTCATAATATGAATGCACCTGAGTCTGTGTAATTGAATAATTAAATGGATGGGGCATGTTCAAAATAATAGCAGTGTGGAGTCCAATCAGTGAGGTCATTCATTATGTGAAGAAACAGGTGTCATTCATGTGGCCCTTACTGAAGGATGAAGCCAGCACATGTTGCACATGCACATTTTCTGTAAAGTAATTGAAATATTGATACTTTTTTCTTCATGTTTTGATGTAAAATATAATGTGCAAGGTTCCCACTGAATGGAAATAAAAAATATTATACTGATTTTGAGCTTTACTCATGTTTTAAAACACACTGCTATTATTTTGAACACAACTGTTTGAGAGGAAGAGGGATCACAGTTCAGTGGTGGCATGTGCAAGAAAGTTTAAGAACACTGGGGCAGGAATTCAGCAGAGGGTCTACAATATCACTGTCCCAAATCAAGTGTGGTATTTTCTTTGTTTGTTTTTCTATTTGATTGATGTTAAGTATTCCTACATTGCAGTAATATAATATTTTATTTGTTATAATATTAATAATTATATAATGTCTGGGTTGAATTATTGTTTATGTCCAGAAGTATTCTACATGATAGAAGAAGTACAATGTCAAAGTCTTAATTTATTTTGATGTACATCCAGTGTCATCTTCATAATATATTTCTTCTTATGTCAGGGATATTGACCCAAACCATACGTTAAATCCAATGGGGTTTTCATTTCATGGAGGAGTGGATGGTAGTGGTCACTGCATTAACCACCTGAGATGCTGCACAGATAACAGTGCATGAGCTGCTATGCAACTTTTCCAGAGTGCCATTGAGCTCTTTGGACTCCCACAAGATGTCAGGAGTAATGCTGGCAGTGAGAATATTGATATTGTACTATTTATTTGGTTTATGATTGAACATCAAGGGCCAAACAAAGGAAGCTTTATGGTTGGCAAAGTGTTATAATCAAAGAATTGAAAGATTGTGGGGTGAACTAAACAGAGTTGGGTCAGCATACTTTAAAGACATTTTTCTCTTTATGGAAAATGTTTGGATTTTAGATGTCCCACATCATATTAGGGCTCTTCACCGTGTATACCGTCCAAAAACTGACAGATCCGTGGATGATTTTGTAAATCAGTGGAACCACCACAGTCAAGGACAATGGGAAAATAGCTCCCCACTGCAACTGTGGACAGTTGGAATGTTGCAACTTCCTCAACATTAAGACTGCTCAGTCATGTGCACTTCAGACATAGTTCTTATGATCGCCAGCAGTTGACTGCTGACTTGAAGCAGATCAATCCCTTGAGTGACGACAGAAATCGTCGGATAGCTGAAACATGTGGCATGCTCTCAAAAAAGTTCTAAGTTATTAGTGATTTTGTGTGGATTATAAAATGTATTTTAGGGCCAGACACAAAAAATTGTGAAATATCATGTTGAAAAAGTTCCAAGGCTATTATTTATCAAACGGTTGATAAGACTGGTTTTATTCCCATATTCAGTTGTGTCATTTAAATCACAAAGGTGGACAAATAAAGTGTTTAAAATACACTTTTCTTTGATGACAAACCATAATTGTCACAGTACAAAATGTTACAGTGTATGTTACATATCATGGTATGATGTAATAATTTCTCTCTGTAATGGCATATAGTATGATGATCATATAATGTTCATATTTCAACCTTTGATGAAACCAGGTCGACAAAACTAATGTCAACTATGTCTGTTAACAATTATAGATAATTTTGGTGGCATTGTTGAAGATACTGTCATCCCCTTTTCAATACTTTTAAAAATAAGCAAAAGTACCTGAAACACAAAACGTGACTCACAAAGCTGTATGTTATGACATTATAGCATGCAGGTTTATAACTTCTCTCTGCATCCAGTGCTTACATTGGTTTTAGCACCACTAACAGTTCACATTGTGTGGAATAGTGGGACAAAGTACCACTGAGAAACTGGTATTCTGACGGTCTTCAGTAAGGTTTTGGCATATTCTCTGGCTCCCTACACGGGTGCTAAATAATCCAATGTTACTATGGGTCATATCGGAGAACAGAGACAAAACATGCCATATCGGCAGGAAAACAGACTACAATCCAAAAAGAAATGCCTTACATTTATTAATGCTGCTGGGGGGCTGGAGCCTATTCCAGCTACCATAGGATGAGAGGCAGTGTTAACTCTGGACACAGGGCTAACAACAACATCTTAAAACTAGAAAAAAACTAGACAATTTTCACTTGTTTCATTGGCAGATTTATTTTACTTAATACAAGATATTTTAGCTTGAAATAAGTGAAAAAATCTGCCAATGAAACAAGTGAAAATTGTCTAGTTTTTTCTAGTTTTAAGATTTACTGTCTTGAAACAAGTTCCTTTAGCTTACTGAAATGTTGCCCTTTAGCTGATTCTGTCTTATTTTAAGTGTAATGAGATGATTTTGACTAGAAATAAGACAAATACTCTTGGTAAGATTTTGAGTTTTTGCAGTGTGTCATTTGGAACCTGTATTAAAACAAGAGGTTTTGAGGTTTTATTAAGAGAGATCCTACATTTCTGAACTGATTACATTTTACTTTCCCGTGACCTGATGCTCTGTATCAGGGGTGAAGAACATTTTTTCCCTCACAGGGCCAGACTGTCTTAGATACAGAAAAAGGGTGTGTGACTCAAATGTTAATACTTTTGCTCTATAGACCTGTATCACCAAATGAAGATCGGTACAGTAATATTTACTATTTATGAACATGTTTTTGTATATATTCTTTCTTCTTCTTTAATTTTTTTTTACCATTATAGTATGTCATAATTTTCAAAAGGTGCACAGGTCTGCTGGAGGAAATACCAATCTTCCAGTGTTATGCAAAGATTGTAATTAGCAAGACTGATCAAGCTGGCTCCCTGTGCAATTGTATCTTGCAGTTGTGATTTATTCTCAGCCTGTAACATGTGAAATGCATACCAGGAAATTAAAATAGTAAATATTTGACTCTACTATTTAGAAAAAGATACACAACTATTTGCTTCAGTGTTTAGGTAGTACATGAACCTTTGAAAACCCTATAACCCTATAACTTTTGTCAAACCCCTTAAAGCAGATAGTCTATCCTTCTGTGGTAGTACAAAAACTTTTTCTGTACCAAAAAAATGTGTTTACTTAATTATATGAGACCCAAAAGTCTTACATATAATCACAAACCAATTTAAGTACAATGTATTGATGTAAAATAAACCTTATAAAACAATGAATAAATAATAAGTACCTTTAGAATTGCACGTAAGAACTTTAGCATTAGGTGAGCCTTCAAAGATGCCAAGTTTGTCCCTGACTTCAGGGACAGAAGAACTCCCGAGTAGGACCTATGTTATCCACAGCACCCTCAGATATTCCATAATCATCAGTAGCTAACATAGTTGTGTCACTAAGGATTACATAGCACATCATTATATACCAGCTAGCCAAACTTCAGTAACCCTACAAATGTCGCTGCTGTTTACTTTCCTGTCTTCATTTATGCAGCAGAGCTGTACGTCTTAATTTGTTTCGGAAATCCCTCAGTCAGAACATGGTATATTATTTTTAGATGGAAACTAGCCCACTAACTCCCTGCTAACTTTTAACTCCGTTAAATTTCATAAATTCGTTTTTATTAATTTCTTAATTGTTCCACCCGGTAGACCAGCAACGCTGATCATTTTATTACAGATGAAAGGATTTAGACAGTTTTTAACTCTCAGTGATGCCGCATCGATTGTGTGACTTAGAGACCTGCAGCAGAGTTTGGGCCCAGGCACGGCTATTGACGTCAGACTAAAAGACCGGATAGCGAGGGACCACTGTATAGGCGGCTGAAGGAAGTAACATGCAAAGATGCATATCCGCTTCCGTGCATGGAGGAGGCACTGCCTGCACTTGGTAATGCATGGATGATGACGTTATCTTTATATACAAGGGTCATCCAGACGTTTGTTTGGACTGGTGAGAGCCAGGCAGCATTGGGCGAGCCAAAACAGTGCTTGATGTCCCCGCCGATCCTAGCTTACCCCAATTTCAGTCTTCCCTTTATACTGACTAAAGATGGTAGCCTGCATCGACTCGGAACTGTGCTTAGTCAAAGGCAAGGGGGAGTTGAGCGGGTGGTAGCCTGTGTGACGCTTAGGGGGTGTCTCTCATTTTGACCTCAGGACTTCCAGGCCATACTGGCCACAGATGTTTCTGTATACTACGCCGGCCACTTGGTTATGTGAGCATCTTGTACTCTGCTGTCATGTGCTGGATTGTCTCAAGGGCATCTTTACACAGCCTGCACCTGGGGTCTTGCCTGATGTGGTAGACCCCAGCCTCTATGGATCTTGTGCTCAGAGCTTGTTCCTGTGCTGCCATGATTAGTGCCTCTGTGTTGTCTTTCAATCCAGCCACTGGTAGGATTTCAGGATCTCAGCCACTTCCTCTATCTACCGGGGTTGCATACAGTGTAGGGGCCTGTCCTTCCATGATGGTTCCTTCTCTTGCTCCTCTTTCTTGGATTTCTGGTGCCTGAGGCATTCACTGAGCACAGGGTCAGTCGTGGCCATCTTCCTGATGCACTCGGGGACGTTCGTTGTCTCATCCTCGACTGTGGTACTGACACTCACTAGGTCCCCGGCCTCCTTCCTTCCGCTTAACATACAGTCTTAGTGAGCTGAACTTGGGGTGACTAATTAGTTTTGATAAAATGAAAGACAATTATTCATTAGAAACACAGGATTTTTATAGATATCTACAGATGAGGCATTTTGTCAACAAAAAGATAAAAGCTAAGGCTGAATTAAGTAAACAGCTGCTAGACGTATTTAAAAGGGCATACATTTCAAATAAAGACAGAGGCATTATATCTGGCCTTTATACAGGATTAACAAATATGAAATTACACTCGACCCTATATATCAAAACAAAATGGGAAATGGAGGGAGGAATAGAGATAAAGGAGGAAGAGTGGACAACAATATGGACATACCAATGGAAATGTAGCAGCTCACAGAGCTGGAGGGAATTTGGGTGGAAAAGCCTGATAAGATATTTTATTACACCTTACCAAAAATCTCACTATGAAGGTAACCCTCCCGCTTGCTGGAGAAATTGTGAAAATACAAATGCAAATCACTATCATATTTTCTGGTACTGTCATGTTATTAAAACTTATTGGAAGGGAATACATGTAGCAATACAAGTGATATTTGGAAGTTATTTACCTTTGGAAAGTAAAACTTTATTTTTTGGACTCATGCCAGAAGGATGGACAAAGAACTATAAATATTTGTTTAATATCTTACTGGCAGCAGGCAAAAAAGCCATCACAAAAATGGCTTTCTTCTGAGAGCCCAGCTATGAATATGTGGATGGACATCACAATGGACATTTACAGGATGGAGAAAATGACAGCAGATGTGAACTACAAGAGGGACCTGTTTGTATCACGATGGAAGAAATGGATGGACTATATAAAAAAAACGCAGGCCAGATTTTAATTTTGACTGTGTTAACTACTAGAAGACTTTCTGTAGATCCTGGTGGTGTGGATTAGTGAATTGATGTCTTGTTCAGTCTTGGCATACAACTTGATCTCATCCATGTAGAGGAAGTGGCTGACCAATTCTTCATTCCGAAGTCAGTATCTGTAGCCAGCTTTTTCAGTGATCTCACTGAGGCGGTTCAGGCCTATGCGGAACAGCAGTGGGGACAGAGCATCTCCTTGGTAGATCCCACACTTGATGGTGACTTGTTCTATTGGCTTGTAGTTGACCTATCCCCATTGAGTTCCTGATGAAGGCTCTTAGGGTCCTGTTTATCTTGTATAGTTCTAGACATTCCAGGATCCATCGAGTCACAGACTTTTTCATAGTTAATCCAGTCGGTGCACACAGTAGCGGTTTTTGATACGAGCGACACGGGGCGGCATCGTGGTGGGGGGCGGCATCACGAGCATCGGCAAAAAAAAATTGCTTGTACTCATGCTGCCCCGACATCAGCCAGCGCATATTGGGAATGTCATAGGCACCGATCGGTTTTCTGCCGCCCATTTGCTGGGAGTAAGGGCGCCCTCCGTTTGCGAGGTGCGCCTGCTGCTTGCAGCACAGGGAGGAGAGGGCGGGGCGGGGGGTTCTTTGGCTGGCTGGAGCAGCATCTAATAACCAACTCGCAAAATAAAACAAAATAAAAACAAAACAACAAACATGAAAACACCAGACATTATGATACAGACTTATAATTTACACCGATGTTTTTTCGAAATTCTATACGCGAAAAGTGAGCGCGAGAGCCCTCGGTGCGCCTGCTTGCTGCTGAAGTCAAAGTAAACTTTATTGTCATCTCCGCTACATACAGTCCAGTATATAGAGAGACGAGACGACAAGGCTCCTGTTACAACAGTGCAAGTAAACAAACAATAAATATAAGAAGAGTAAGAAAATAAATATACACTTTAGGACTAGGGGTAAAGGGATCAATAACAATTTAAAATTTATAATTTACAGTTTGATGATTTAAAGTGTCACACACAACCCGTCGAAAGGGGAGGGGAGCCTGCTTCTTCCAAATAGAGCACATTTCAGTTATAATGTTGTAAATCCAAGCCCATTATGTATTCATGATTTGAATCCTGGGTTGTGCGAAATCCCAGAAATAAACCCTAGACAAAGTGAATCTGTGAACTAAGGTGTAGGTCTATTAGGTTATATTGCGGTGATCTTCGGGTTGGGGGATGGGTGTTCATACTGGAGTGCAAAATTAAAACCAATGGAAGATAGACAAGAAAAGTTCAAAGCCATCAGGTGCTCAATTTAGAAAAAAGAGAAAAGAAGAGGAGGAGAAACAAGCAAAAGATACGGGTAAGCAGATGTGTCATTGGATAATGGCAGGTCATGTATCCTGAAACAATCAGAATCAGAATACTTTATTAATCCCTAAGGAAATTATGTGGGTTACAGTTGCTCCAAGAAGAAATGGTAAAAATAGTAACAGTAACAGACTAAACTTCAAACAATACATTATGTTACAGATTTTAATATTAATTAGTCATTGTCAATTGTTGATTTGTCCTGTTCTCATTGTATGACGAATTATGATGGCTGTTTGGTAGCCGTTTGCAT
Organism: Oreochromis niloticus; assembly: GCF_001858045.2. Lineage (NCBI taxonomy): Eukaryota > Metazoa > Chordata > Actinopteri > Cichliformes > Cichlidae > Oreochromis > Oreochromis niloticus. The sequence continues at coordinate 247,815 of NW_020327438.1, read as the reverse complement.
ACTATGCATACTCTGTGTGTGTGTGTGTGTGTGTGGGGGGGGGGGGGGGGGGGGGGGGGGCAGAGGGAGTGTTCGCCGAGGGCGCCAAACAGGCTAGGACCGCCACTGGGTGCACAGGTTGGTCAGTCTGGTCTTGCAGTTTCGGGCGCATGCTCTAACTATCAGTAGCTGGTGGTTCTCTCCTCTAGTATTTCTGCCAATTCCTTTCAGGTCCCTGCTGTTACTTTCCCCTAAAAGTGGGAAAGTTGAAAAGGTGTTGAAAAAGGGAGACAGGGAGGTAAAATGATCAGATTACAGTTAGAGTGTATTAATGTTTCTATTACTAATTAAACCAAAAGAGACAGAGAAGCATTTAACGAAATTTTAAACAACAAAACCCAGGAGTTGGTCAATAAACTGAAAAGTCAAAACAGTTAGTCACCAAAACACACTCCTCTCCACACAGCAGGAGCAAACATCCACCATATACACACAGCTCACTAGCTACAAAATCAATAAGGCTCTAATCTCTTTTAATTGATGAGTAGAGTCAGCTGTACAGAAAAGGTGGCACCTAAGGCAGGAGAGATGGCAGGATACACCCACACAAGGTAAATTTCTCAGGAGGCCATGCTTGGGCCGTAACACCCGCTCATGTATTGAGCCATGTGCCTGTTCATCTTAGCCGCTATAATGCCTGACATGAATTTCTATGTATTACTGAGGCAGGATTTTTGTCAGTAGTTGTATAGGACTGGTCCCTTCTGGGGATCCTTTGGGATCAGGACTGTCTGGCATTTGGTTAGCCATTCTAGGTGCCTCACATTCACTCGCAGCTGGTTAATTTGTGCTGCCACACGCTCATGAAGTGTAGTCTACTTCTTCAGCCGGTACGCGTGAATTATGTTGGTGCTGTCCAACTCTCTTAAATTAAGGGCTAAAAGTCTCACAATGTAATAACCATTGGAGCTGGTTAGAAATATTAACAAGTTCATTTAAAAAAAGATGAATAACAAGATTGAGGCAAAGGATGTCCCGTTAACAAAGTAATGGGTCCAAACACAGACAGGTCCAAAGTCTGTTTTCTCTCTCTGAAGTTTATTTTCAGGTTCATGCCAGGGCTTCCTGCACAAATAAATGCAATCCACACAGCAAACATACAAACATGAGAATCCGGCTTCACTAACACTTAGTTCAACACTCAGGTGAGGACTAATGGACTTCCTCCACCTTACATAGCAGCATATGAATCATAATTTGACAAACAGGTGAGGTCATCAAGTCTGGGAAACCAGGACAAATCATGCAGTTAGGTGTTTGCACACAGAGACCAACAGATTCACAAACAGAGAAAAAAAGAGAAAAACGAAGAAAAGTAAGAGACAAATAAGAGGGTAAGACAGCATAGGAGTACTAGAGGAACATGAAACTCAAACAGCTTCTCCCCACAGGCCGTTAGAATACTTAGTAAATAAAGCACCACTGCCCATTTCCTAGACAATTATTGACTGCTACTGCACTATTTTTTTTGTACTGTCACACTAAACTGTACAGACCTATTTTGCAAGCATCCACAAATATAAATAACTCTCAGGCTTTTTACTTTTTTTAAAACTCAGGAGTCTAACTAATTTCATTGTTTGTGCATTTATTACTTGTACTTTCTTTGTAAACTTTTTGGATACTTTTTAAAAATTACTTTAGTTGTTTGATTTTATCTTATTAGATTTTTTAAATGTTCCATCCATCCATCCATCTTCATCCGCTTTATCTGAGGCCGGGTCACGGGGGCAGCAGCCTAAGCAGAGAAGCCCAGACCTCCCTCTCCCCAGCCACCTCCTCCAGCTTATCCGGGGAACACCAAGGCGTTCCCAGGCCAGCCGAGAGATATAATCTCTCCAGCGTGTCCTGGGTCTGCCCCGGGGCCTCCTCCCGGTGGGACATGCCCGGAACACCTCACCCAGGAGGCATCCTTGTCAGATGCCCGAACCACCTCAACTGGCTCCTTTCGATGTGGAGGAGCAGCGGCTCTACTCTGAGCCCCTCCCGGATGGCCGAACTTCTCACCCTATCTCTAAGGGAGAGGCCAGCCACCCTTCGGAGGAAGCTCATTTCTGCCGCTTGTATCCGCGATCTCGTTCTTTCGGTCAGTACCCACAGCTCGTGGCCATAGGTGAGGGTAGGGACGTAGATCGACCGGTAAATTGAGAGCTTCGCTTTTACACTCAGCTCCCTCTTCACCACGACGGACCGGTGCAGCGTCCGCATCACTGCAGCAGCAGCACCAATCCGTCTGTCAATCTCCAGCTCCCTTCTCCCATCACTCGCGAACAAGACCCCGAGATACTTGAACTCCTCCACTTGGGGCAGGAACTCATCCCCGACCCGGAGTGGGCACTCCACCCTTTTCCAGCTGAGAACCATGACCTCAGATTTGGAGGTGCTGATCCTCATTCCCGCTGCTTCACACTCGGCTGCGAACCGTTCCAGTGCGAGCTGGAGGCCTTCACCTGATGAAGCCAACAGAACCACATCATCCGCAAAAAGCAGAGATGAGATTCTGAGGCCACCGAAGTGAAAGCCCTCCGCCACTTGGCTGCGCCTAGAAATCCTGTCCATAAAAATTATGAACAGAACCGGTGACAAAGGGCAGACCTGGCGGAGCCCATCACCCACCGGGAACGAGTCCGACTTATTGCCGGCAATGCGAACCAAACTCTTGCAACAGTTGTATAGGGATCGAATGGGCCGTAGCAATGGGCCAGACACCCCATACTCCCGCAACACCTCCCACAGGACACCCCGAGGGACACGGTCGAATGCCTTCTCCAAGTCCACAAAACACATGTAGACTGGTTGGGCAAACTCCCATACACCCTCAAGTATCCTTGAGAGGATAAAGAGCTGGTCCAGTGTTCCGCGACCAGGACGAAAACCACATTGTTCCTCCTGTATCCGAAGTTCGACTAGCGGACGAACTCTCCTTTCCAGCACCCTGGCATAGACTTTCCCAGGGAGGCTGAGGAGTGTGATCCCCCTGTAGTTGGAACACACCCTCCGGTCTCCCTTCTTAAAGATGGGGACCACCACCCCGGTCTGCCAGTCCAGGGGTACTGCCCCTGATCTCCACGCAACATTGTAGAGGCGTGTGTCAACCAGGACAGCCCTACAACGTCCAGAGCCTTCAGGAACTCGGGGCAGACCTCATCAACACCAGGGGCTCTGCCACCAAGGAGTTGTTTAACTGCCTCAGTGACCTCGCCCCCGGAAATTGGCGGGTCATTCCCCTCATCCCCAGACTCTGCTTCCTCCTCGGAAGATGTGTCAGTGGGATTAAGGAGGTCCTCGAAGTATTCCTTCCACCGCCTGAAAATTTTCTCAGTCGACATCAGCAGCGCTCTGCCAGCACTATACACAGTGCAGGTAGAGCACCGCTTTCCCCTCCTGAGACGCCTGACGGTTTGCCAGAATCTCTTCGAGGCAGTCCGAAAGTCTTTTTCCATGGCCTCTCTGAACTCCTCCCACACCCAAGTTTTTGCTTCAGCCACTGCCCGAGCCTGTCGGGCAGTCGATACCTGTCGGCTGCCTCCGGAGTCCCACAGGCTAACCAAGCCCGATAGGACTCCTTCTTCAGCCTGGTGGCTCCCTTCACCTCTGGTGTCCACCATTTGGTTCGGGGATTACCACCACGGCAGGCACCAACCACCTTGCGGCCGCAGCTCAATGCAGCAGCTTCGGCGATGGAGACGCTGAACATGGTCCATTCGGACTCAATGTCCCCAGTCTCCCTCGGAATGCTGTTGAAGCTCTGCCGGAGGTGTGCGTTGAAGATCTCGCGGACTGGGGCCTCTGCTAGACGTTCCCAGCACACCCTCACTACGCATTTAGGTGCACTGGGTCTGTCCAGCGTCCTCCCCCGCCACCTGATCCAACTCACCACCAGGTGGTGATCAGTTGACAGCTCAGCTCCTCTCTTTACCCGAGTGTCCAGAACATATGGTCACAGGTCTGGTGATATGATTACAAAATCGATCATCGACCTGCGGCCTAGAGCGTCCTGGTGCCACGTGCACTTATGGACACTCTTATGTTCGAACAAGGTGTTCGTTATGGCCAAACTGTGATTTGCACAGAAGTCCAATAACAAAACACCGCTCGGATTCAGATCAGGGAGGCCGTTCCTCCCAATCACGCCCCTCCAGGTCTCGCTGTTGTTACCCACGTGAGCATTGAAGTCTCCCAGCAGGACAACAGAGTCTCCAGGTGGGGCACCTTCCAGCACCCCCCCCCCAGGGACTCTAAGAAGGCTGGGTACTCTGAACTGCCACTCGGCGCATAAGCGCAGATGACAGTCAGGACCCGTTCCCCGACCCTAAGGCGCAGGGAACAAACCCTCTCATCCACCGGGAAAAACCCCAACGTACCGGCAGCAAGCCGAGGGGATATTAGAATACCCATCCCAGCCCGCCGCCTCTCACCAGGGGCATCTCCGGACTGAGACAGAGTCCAGCCCCTCTCCAGGAGACTGGTTCCAGAGCCCAAGCCATGCGTAGAGGTGAGCCCGACTATATCTAGCCGGTACCTCTCAACCTCACGCACTAACTCAGGCTCCTTCCCCACCAGAGAGGTGACATTCCATGTCCCTATTGCCAGTCTTGGCAGCCGGGGATCAGTCCGCCAGAGCCTCCACTCCTGGCCGCCGCCCAGCACACAATGCACCCGACCCCTATGGTGCCTCCTGCGGGTGGTGGGCCTGCGGGAGGATGGGCCCATGTCTCCTCTTCGGGCTGTGCCCGGCCGGGCCCCATGGACTAAGGCCCGGCCACCAGACGCTCGCCGTCGGGCACCCTCCCTGGGCCTGGCTCCAGGGCGGGGCCCCGGTAACCGTATCCCAGGCAGGGTAAACTGTTCCCTCGATGTTCTCTTCATAAGGGTCTTCTGAATCACTCTTTGTCTGGTCCCTCACCCAGGACCAATTTGCCATGGGAGACCCTACCAGGGGGCAAAGCCCCCAGACAACATAGCCCCTGGGATCCCTGGGACACACAAACCCCTCCACCACGATAAGATAGCGATTCACGGATGTTATTTATTTTAATTGAATGTTTTATTGCCTTTTGTGCGAAGAGAGTCTGGCAAAAAATAAGTTCATATACAACCTAAAAATCCCTGTGTTTATTTATGTGTCCATATGACAATAATACTACTACTTCTGCTAGTGACTGTGGGGATTAGAGAAATTATTTCCCTGCTATTGTTCGTATTACCATGGCATTAATCACATAATCTCCAAGTAGGGATAGTGCATTTAAATGTTTAAACATATTGACACCTAATTAAGCTTTTATTACAGGTCAAGTAAGAACCACTTTAAACTGTTGAGTTGAATCTATAATTTTAAAGGCTTTTGAATGTTTTTATATTCTTACACTGGAGTCTTCAGTGGGGGAGGAACTGAGTTGCAGGCTGACAGGAAACGGCGTGCTTTGCAAAAGGGAAACCGAAAGCATAGTCTGAGTGCAAGTATTTTGAGCAGGTTATTTTATTCTTTGATTAAGCTCTATGTAGTTGTATTAGATTGAAACATTTGTTTTATACATTTTACATATAAGTCAAGATCAGTACACACAGGATGGCCTTAGCCTGGTTGCCTAAGTTGAGATCAACTAAGGTGCAGAAAGCAGATGCAAACTCTGTGCACGCACAGACAGACATACACCCACACTCACACATATTAGGTAGACTCATTTATATAGGTAAGAGTTTAATCATGTTTTGCTATAACTGCAAAGCTGGGGTGCGTACGTGTTAGTCTGTTCCAGGAAGTACACCAGATGTCCCAGAGATAAGCGACAGCGAAGACGAGCTGGGGGAAGCACCTGGGGTTCGAGCCAAAGACAATGTTCTTTTTTAAAACTATGTTCAAAGTTAACTGAACGTTTGTGGTTTTGGAGTGACGTATGCTGTATTGAGACTGCCAACCCTATAAAGTCTTTGTTCTGACTATTGTAAGATAGTTCAACACTGCACAGTGTTTGGATTCCGCACGTGTGTACATTAAAATGTCGTCTAATTGCACCAGCCCGGATCTGTGGTTATTTTTGGATTCCCCTCAATATCTGAACCTTAACATGACACAATAAGTGACTACTGTGGATATAATTTACAGATTCAAGAGAAACTTTGCACTGAAAAAGAATGAGTAGGAAACACAGTAGGAAATAAAACTCTACATAAATGTTTGTAATTAATCAAGCTATGCAGATTAAGCTACAGAAAACACTGTCCATTGCAACAGGAACAGAGTGTGATACAGGGAGAGCCAAGTCAGGTGACCCTGAACCATCCCTTAGTTATGCTGCAATAGCCTTAGACTGCCAAGGGCTTCTCACTGAGCATTCCATCATTAGTCATTTCTTTTCAGTTTCAGGTGTTCATACACTGCTACTATATTGAATTATAAGCAATTATTAAACTCTGACTCTCTTTTTTATGCTGAAATAGAATTTTTCCTTCATGCTGTTGCCTTAAAGAAATAGCTGCTAAATATGAAAGGTACAGCCAGCAGTGGTGGACTTCAGAAGGAGTAAGCACAGAGACTACAAGCCATTATCATCAATGAAGCTCCAGTGGAGAGGGTTCAGTCCTTCAAGTATCTTGGTGCCCACATCTCCTCAGATCTGACATGGTCTGCCCACATTCAGTTCCAGTCGAAAAAGGATAGGCAGCGCCTGCACCATCTCCGACAACTGAGGAAGTTCGGAGCCTCGCCAGTGATCCTCAAGACTTTCTATGCAGGTGCTGTGGAGAGCATCCTCACACAGAACATCACATCCTGGTTTGGGAACAGCTGTGTCAAGGATCAAAAAGCTCTTCAGAGAGTGATCTGTACAGCAGAACGCTGCTGCAGGACTGCTCTCCCCTCCCTCCAGGACATCTACACCAGGAGACGCTGGACTAGAGCAGCTCAGATATTGAAGACGCATCCCATCCCAGCAACAATCTGTTCCAACTTCTGCAATCAGGCAGAAAGTTCCGCACCATCTGGGCAAGGACAGACAGACTCAAGAGGAGCTTCTATCCCCAAGCCATCCGGGTCCTAAACCAGAACATGCCCACCACCCTCCCACCCTCTAACAGCCTCCATAATGTACATTTTCAGATCTTCATTCAAAATTTCCAGATTGTCTATTTTATTTAATTCATTTGATGTACATAATTCACCAACTTGCTCTATACAATGCTACTTAATTTTTTTTTACTGCACATAATGACCCCCTGTATATATTCACTATATACAGGGGGTCGGCAGGATTGCTCCCCTGCCTCAGTCGGGCGATAGGGGTATGTGGTGGGCATGGTTCGTGGCGTGGCTGTGCGACACACCCGCATCAACTCGTCACACCTCCTCTGCCTATAAGAGCGAACTAGGTCCTGAATGTTGTTGTTGGTGGTGTGTATGTCGGGATATGAGCATTAAGCTGCAACTGTGTGTGTTATAGCAGTAAAGAGATGCTGAAAAGCATGGAAATGTGGACTGGTCTGCCGTGTGATCTTTACAAGCACCTTCCAGTAACTTGTACCTGTAGTGAGGGATGGGAATTGATAAGATTTTAACATTATCAATATCACTTAGCAATTTGATTCCTTATTGATTCTCTTATTGATTCTCATTGGATTCTCATTAGCTCCACTTGGAGAGTCATCACCATCACTAAGCAGGATATCAAAGACCATTACTAACATGAAAATTAATTGGGTGCTGTGTGTTCAAATGTTTGTACATGTTGGAGGGATTCCCCCTATGTTAAAAGGTGACAAAACAGAATATTGAACATATCCACGCTGTAGAATGTGCCACTATTTTCCTCCTCATGAACTGAAATCAGCTTGTTGTAGTACAAGTGCAAGAGGACCCGACAAGCACAAAAAATATGGAAGCAGACTTAGAATTCCAAAGAACTGAACCACTGGGAACTGGTTCTCTACAAAAATCATCCCTACCTGTAGTAAAATTAATTGATTTTTTACTCTATCTTTATGTCTCAGATTGACTTCAAGGGGATGTCCAGACAGCCTGTAACTTGTAGCTGAATTAAATTATTTTCCAATCTGAATGATGTGAAAATCTCCACAGACTGTGAACACCTGATGATGGCTCAAAAATAGACTGCTTACTGTCATGGTAGCATACATGCCCACCAGTTCACTTATGTCCTAGCTAGAAATAAGATTGAGTTTGATTTTAACTACATATCAAATAGAAAATTGACAGTGTTGCATTTAAAAAAAATAATATCTGCCTTCGTTTCCCTCTTTCTTCTCGGTTACTCATATCAATTATTTTGGTGATTTTGCTGTGCAGCAGTTTTGAGCACAGCTTGTTTGCTGTCAGACAAAACCCGTCCTAAGTGACAGAAGTGGATGATCTGGTTATATGACAGTATTGTGACGTACAATAGATCCTGTAAATATACTTTTTAGTCCCACCCAGTGTAATAGATAAATAAGGAAAAGGATTAAGAATTAAACAATAGTTAGAGTTACTGTGAATGAGTCTTGGCTTTTCAACACTATATCAACATCACTGTTTCTACAGAAAGCGACACTTACTTTACTCCTCTCTCCTTACCTTCCTGTTATTTAATTACATCTATCTAATACAGGCAATATATGAAGCAAGGATATACTGAGTTTTTGCCCCAATTGTCCTTTTTAATGATAAACCCAATTCAATTCAATTCAATTCAATTTTATTTATATAGCTCCAAATCACAACAAATGTCGCCTCAAGGCGCTTTATATTGTACAATAGATCGCACAATAATAAATACAGAGAAAAACCCAACAATCATATGACCCCCTATGAGCAAGCACTTTGGCGACAGTGGGAAGGAAAAACTCCCTTTTAACAGGAAGAAACCTCCGGCAGAACCAGGCTCAGGGAGGGGCGGCCATCTGCTGCGACCGGTTGGGGTGAGAGAAGGAAAACAGGATGAAAGACATGCTGTGGAAGAGAGACAGAGATTAATAACAGATATGATTCGATGCAGAGAGGTCTATTAACACATAGTGAGTGAGAAAGGTGACTGGAAAGGAAAAACTCAATGCATCATGGGAATCCCCGGCAGCCTACGTCTATTGCAGCATAACTAAGGGAGGATTCAGGGTCACCTGGTCCAGCCCTAACTATATGCTTTAGCAAAAAGGAAAGTTTTAAGCCTAATCTTGAAAGTAGAGATAGTGTCTGTCTCCCGAATCCAAACTGGAAGCTGGTTCCACAGAAGAGGGGCCTGAAAACTGAAGGCTCTCCCTCCTGTTGGGAACGAAATATTATTTTTTGTCATTTTTGTTATTTCCATTTATTATTTTATTTTTATTAATTCTATTTTTATTATTTTGTTATTACTGTCATTACTGTTGCATCAGTATTGAAGTATTGATACAAGAGGCATTGATATTGCATTCAGATGTTCAAACATATTGGTATCATATTAACCTTTATTACAGGTCCAGAAAGAACCACTTTAAATTGTTGAGTTGAATCTATAATTTAAAGGTTTTTGAATGTTTTTATATTCTTACACATAGTCTTCAGTGGGTGACAGGCGGAGTTGCAGGCTGACAGGAAACACGTCTGCAGGGCATGCTTTTGCAGGAAGTGAAACCAAAACCAGAGTTTGGATGATGCTATTATCATCTTTTATGCATTTATATGTCTGATTAAGCTTTGATTAAGTTTTAAGTAGTTGGATTAGATTGAAATATTTGTTTTATATATTTTATATATAAGTTAAGATCATTACACACAGGATGGCCGTAGCCTGGTTGCCTAAGTTGAGGTCAACTAAGGTTCAGAAAGCAGATGCAAACTCTGCACGCACAGACAGACGAGACATACACATACAGACACATATAGTGAGAGAGGTCACGACACGTACGCAGTACACAGCATGCACGCGCCCCCGCACGTGCACGCACACACACATACACACCATAGTAGATCTATTTTGGTAGGGCAGAAGTGAAGATGCATTTTTGCTGCAAGTGCAAATTGTGCCGGCGTATTGTCAGATGCTTACAGGAAGTGCACCTGATGTTCGGGGAGATAAGGAGGCGCTCATGGTGCGACAGCGAGGATGGAGACAGGAAGTGTCTGCCTTCGAGGCGAAGATGATGTTCTGTTTTAGACTATGTTAAGAGTCATTGTGGTTTTGGAGTGACGTATGCTTTGTTTAAATCTGCCTAGCAACAGAAAAGGGGGCTGTACTATCTTAACCCTATAAAACCGTTGTCTGAATATGGTAAAGCAGTTCAATACTGATTGGGTTGTTGAACTCACACATGTGTAATTCATTAAAATGTCGTCTAATTGTACACGCCTGGATCTGTGGTTATTTATGGATTCCTCTCTCAACATTGAACCCTAACACTCCCATTCTACTTTTGAATACTCTAGGAACAAAAAGTAAGCCTGCAGTGTGAGAGCGAAGTGCTCTAATAGGGTGATATGGTACTACAAGGTCATTAAGATAAGATGGGGCCTGATTATTTAAGACCTTGTATGTGAGGAGCAGAATTTTGAATTCAATTCTGGATTTAACAGGAAGCCAATGAAGGGAAGCCAAAACAGGAGAAATATGCTCTCTCTTTCTAGTCCCTGTCAGTACTCTTGCTGCAGCATTTTGGATTAGCTGAAGGCTTTTCAGCGAGTTTTTAGGACATCCTGATAATAAAGAATTACAGTAGTCCAGCCTGGAAGTAATAAATGCATGAACTAGTTTTTCAGCGTCACTCTGAGACAGGATATTTCTAATTTTAGAGATGTTGCGCAAATGGAAGAAAGCGGTCTTACATATTTGTTTAATATGTGCGTTGAAGGACATGTCCTGGTCAAAAATGACTCCAAGGTTCCTCACAGCATTACTGGAGGCCAAGGTAATGCCATCCAGAGTAAGAATCTGGTTAGATACCATATTTCTAAGATTTTCAGGGCCGAGTACAATAACCTCAGTTTTATCTGAATTAAGAAGCAGACAGTTAGTGGCCATCCAGGTCTTTATGTCTTTAAGACATTCCTGCAGTTTAACTAATTGGTCTGTGATACCTGGCTTCATGGATAGATAGAGCTGCGTGTCATCTGCATAGCAGTGAAAATTTATGCTATGTCTTCTAATGATGCTGCCTAAGGGAAGCATGTATAATGTAAATAGAATTGGTCCTAGCACTGAACCCTGTGGAACACCATAATTGACCTTAGTGTGTGAAGAGGGCTCTCCATTTACTTGAACAAATTGGAGTCTATTAGATAGATATGATACAAACCACTGCAGCGCAGTACCTGTAATACCTACAGCATGTTCTAATCGCTCTAATAGGATATTATGGTCAACAGTATCGAACGCAGCACTGAGGTCTAGCAGGACAAGCACAGAGATGAGTCCACTGTCAGAGGCCATAAGAAGATCATTTGTAACCTTCACTAAAGCTGTTTCTGTGCTGTGATGAGCTCTGAAACCTGACTGAAACTCTTCAAAGAAGCCATTCCTCTGCAGATGATCTGTTAGCTGTTTGACAACTACTCTTTCAAGGATTTTTGATATGAAAGGAAGGTTGGAGATTGGCCTATAATTAGCTAAGACAGCTGGGTCTAGAGATGGCTTTTTAAGTAAGGGTTTAACTACAGCCACCTTGAAGGCCTGTGGTACATAGCCGATTATTAGAGATAGGTTGATCATATTTAAGATTGAAGCATTAATTAATGGCAGGACTTCTTTGAGCAGTTTTGTAGGAATGGGGTCTAAAAGACACGTTGATGGTTTGGAGGAATTAATTATTGAAGTTAACTCAGAAAGATCAATTGGAGAAAAAGAGTCTAACTTAACATCAATGGTACTAAAAGTAGCTGTAGATAATGTTACATCTGTGGGATGATTATTGGTAATTTTTTCTCTAATGATAAAAATTTTATTTGTGAAGAAGTTCATGAAGTCATTACTAGTTAACGTTAAAGGGATTGTTGGCTCAGTAGAGCTCTGACTTTTTGTCAGCCTGGCTACAGTGCTGAAGAGAAACCTGGGGTTGTTCTTATTTTCTTCAATCAGTGACGAATAGTAAGATGTTCTGGCTTTGCGGAGGGTTTTCTTATAAAGCAGCAAACTATTTCTCCAGGCTAAATGATGATCCTCTAAATTTGTGACACGCCATTTCCTCTCCAGCTTACGAGTTATCTGCTTTAGGCTACGTGTTTGAGAATTATACCACGGAGTCAGGTACTTCGGATTTGAGGCCTTAGTTTTCACAGGAGCTACAGTATCCAGAGTCGTACGTAGTGAGGAGGTAAAATTATTAACAAGATAATCGACCTCTGTTGGAGTAGCGTTCAGATAGTTGCTCTGCTCTATGTTGGTACAGGGCATTGAAGATGATAACAGTGGGTGGATTATATTCTTAAACTTAGTTACAGCGCTTTCAGAAAGACATCTACTGTGATAAAGTCTACTCTCCACTGCTGTGTAATCAATTATTGTAAATGTAAATGTTATCAGGAAATGATCAGACAGCAGAGGGTTTTCAGGAAACACTGTTAAATGTTCAGTTTCTATGCCATATGTTAAAACAAGATCTAGAGTGTGATTAAAGTGGTGGGTGGGTTCTTTTATATTTTGAGAGAAGCCAATTGAGTCTAATAACAGATTAAATGCCATGTTGAGGCTGTCATTTTTAGCATCTACATGGATGTTAAAATCACCCACAATAATTATTTTATCTGAGCTGAGCACTAAATCAGATAAAAAGTCTGAGAAATCAGAGAGAAACTCTGTGTAAGGCCCAGGTGGACGATAGATGATAACAAGTAAGACTGGTTTCTGAGTTTTACAGCTGGGGTGGACGAGGCTAAGCATCAGGCTTTCAAATGAATTAAAAGTCTGTCTTGGTCTTTCGTTAATTAATAGGCTGGTGTGAAAAATTGCTGCCACACCGCCCCCTCGGCCTGTGCTTCGAGGTTTCTGGTAGTTAGAATGACTCGGGGGTGTTGATTCATTTAAACTAACATACTCATCCTGCTGCAACCAGGTTTCTGTAAGGCAGAGTAAATCGATTTGTTGATCAATTATTAAGTCATGTACTAACAGAGACTTGGAGGAGAGAGACCTAATATTTAATAATCCACATTTCACTGTTTTACTCTTTGGTTCAGATGTGGATACTGTATTATTCTTTCTTTGTGATTTTTTATGTTTAAGTTGTTTATTGCTGGTTTTTAGTTTGTTTTTTGTCTTTTTGGGAGCTGACACAGTCTCAATGGAGATGGGTTTTTGGGGGGGTAGCAGGAGGAGAGAAGCTGCAGAGAGGCGTGTAAGACTGCATCCCCAACATGAGGTATATATAAAGACAACTGAGGCTTCTATTAATTGTATAATGGAGATAATGTCACGGCTAGCGGAGTGAGCCGTGTGGAGGAATAAATGAGGACCCAAAATGCAGGCACTTGCTGAGATGCAAGGGAGGTTTATTGCAAAACAAAACACAAGGTGAGGATGGCAAAACGGAACTAAAAATAGTTTAAACTGGGAGAAGCTAAACAACTAAACAGCAAACCTGAACATGAAGGAAGGAGAGCGGAGGTACATGAAGGATGACAGCAGGGAGAACACACGGTAGATTCACAGATGGACCAGCAATCAGCACACAAGTTCACACAACCTAAATACACACTGAAGAACACTGGGAAATTACACACAGGTGGGGGACACAGCTGGACCTGATGAACCTGACGAGACAGGGGGGAAGCAAAACTGAATACACTGACATAAGAAACGGACCTTCAAATAGGAAACAAGAAACAATTCACAAAGACGCAGACTTGACACTGAACTAAACCTTCAATAAACACGAGGGCAGAAGAACTAAACCCTTAACCAGAATAAACTGAAACATAGAATTATAGTAATAATCAACAAAGCACAACGAGGGAATCAGAATACAACCCATAATGCAAAATCAAACCAAAACATAAGAACTCAAAATGCTGGGTCAAAATAACCCAGAACCGTGACAGATAAATGTTACACAAATAAGTTATGTTTCTTGTGTTCTGTTCCCACACAGGAACAGTTCTCCATATTCCTGCATGGGTTCTCTCCAGGTATCCATCTCTCTACATGACACCCTGTAACAGATTGAGGGATGAATGGATACACGTTTCATCTACAACCATTGTAAAGTGTTGTTCTTGTTGTCAGTTTTCAGTTAAAATGACAGTTATGGAAATATTTGTTTGCTCAGTGGAGATCATCATTTTTATATTGCCACGTTCTTTACATTCCATTAACAAAACAACTCTATTTATAACAAAGTTTTGTCCAAGGACACATAACTCCTGTCAAGAGGAAGATATTTTTGTGGCTATTAGTATAATCATCATTACCATTTCATGATTGAGAGTGATGTTGCATTCAGATGCATTCAGATGTTCAAATATATTGGTATTATATTAGTCTTTATTACAGGTCCAAGAAGAACCACTTTAAACTGTGGAGTTGAATCTATAATTTTAAATGTTTTTAATGCTTCTATGATCTCAGTGTTTCTGTGTAGAGGGCAGAGACAGGAAAATACACTCTGTGCCAAAATGAGACAGGAAACACTTCTGAAAGGCTTGCAGAAGTGAAACTGAAAGCAGAGTGAGTGCAAGTTAAGAGCAGGGTGTTTTATTATGCATTTATCTTTGATTTAAGCATTAAGTAGTTGTATTAGATTGAAACATTTGTTTTATACATTTTACATAGAAGTTAAGATCATTATACACAGGATGGCCTTAGCCTGGTTGCTTAAGCTGAGGTCAATTAAGGTGCAGCGTGTATGTGCAGACATACACACATACAGACACACATAGTGAGAGAGGTCATGACACGTACGCAGTACACAGCACGCACGCGCCCCCGCACGTGCACGCACACACCTATTAGATAGACTCATTTAGGTAAGAGTTTATAACTGCAAAGTTTGGGTGCGTACGTGGTAGTCTGTTCCAGGAAGTACACCAGATGTCCCAGAAGAGAAGCGACAGCGAAGACGAGAGGGGGGAAGAACCTGGCTTCGACCCGAAGATGATGTTCTGTTTTAAACTATGTTAAAAGTCATTGTGGTTTTGAGTTGACGTATGCTGTATTAAATCTGCCTGGCAACAGAAAAGGGGGCTGTACTATCTTAACCCTATAAAACCGTGGTCTGACGATTGTAAAGCAGTTCAATACTGAATCTGAACAGTATTGGCTCCGCATATGTGTATTCATTAAAATGCCGTCTAATTTGCACCAGGCTGGATCTGTGGTCATTTTTGGATTTCCCCTCAATATTCTGAACCTTAACACTCCACATTTGAGACATTCATGGGTCTTCATTGTTTGACTCTGAGGGTGTGTTTGTCATTCTGTAATGCACTGCAACTAGTTTTGAGCCAAGTAACGAATGTCACTTTAATTAAAAACAATATAAATATAATGAATCAATATTTGTGGTCATTTCAAAAATAATATAAGTTTTGCCTTTTCATAGCGCCTCTCACAAATATCTCTACATTGTTTTGACCTGTGACAGCTGAGATAGGCTCGTGCTAAAATGCAACTTTCAATTTATTAAGCAGAAGAGAATGGCAGCACGGTGACACGGTGGTTAGCACTGTTATTGCACAGCAAGAAGGTCCTGAGTTTAATTCCACCATCAAGCCGGGGTCTTTCTGTGTAGAGTTTGCATGTTCTCCCCGTGTTTGTGTGGGTTCCCCTTCAGGTACTCTGGCTTCCTCCCACCGTTCAAAGACATGCAGTTTGTGGGGATACAATACAATACAAATTTATTTATATAGTGTGGAGGTAAGCATTAACGACACAGAGATCTCAGTTCTCACTCCTTCTTTATTCCTCTCCAACATCAACTGCACATATCGCGCCACAAAACACAGGAACACACTTCCTGAACACTGGGTGTGAGTGGAGCCCTCTAGTGGTCCACCACACATGCCCCCTCCGAACACCCAGCAGAACTAGTCCAGGACCCGGGGCTTAAGCAAACGACCGGAACGGCTGAACTGGGGGGGTGGGGAACTGACAGAGGGCAACCCAGCCCGGGAGCGAGGCTGGCACTGGCGGTCAGAAAAAGATGCAGACGACTCGGACTCCGTTGATTGTGGGTCGCTCCTGGGGGAAAAAACAGAATCCAACAGCCCGGTGGCAGGTGGGTGGCCGCGGCGAGGGGCCTGGGCTGTGACCACCTGATCCTCTTGCATAACATGTGCAGGCTTAAGTCTGTCAACAGAGACAACCTCCTGCCGACCACCAAAGTCCAAAACGAAATGTTTGTTGCCTGGTTTAAGAACCCTGTATGGCCCGTCATATGGTGGACGCAGCGGAGTCCTATGGGCATTGTGCCTGACGAAAACAAAACGAGCAGGACCAAAAAGGACCAAATCCAGCAGTTAGCTGATCACATGGAGTATGACTATCAAATACCATGATCTCAGTTTTCTTCTCATTTAAAATGAGAGAGTTGGCTGACAGCCACTCTGTGACCTCTTTCTAGCAGTCAGACAGGGGATTCAAAGAAGCTGGCAGGTCATTAGACAATTTGAAATAGATTTGAATGTAATCAGCATAAAAGTGATAGGACATTCTATACATGTCAAAGATGGAACCCAGGGGTAACATGTACAAGGCAAACAGTAACGGGCCCAACACAGAATCCTGCGGTACTCCACGGGAGTTTAGAGATTGGCCTATAATTCGCAAGGTCACTATGATCGAGGCTACTTTTTTTTAAGACAGGTTCGGACCACTGCATGTTTAAATACAGATGGGACACGGCCCGCAAGTAAAGAGAAATTTATCAATGATAAGAGATGAGGCCCAGTAACATCGAACCCATCCTTTAAGATACGGGATGGGAAGAAATCATGAGGCGGGTTTGAACTTTTCAGTTGGTCAATTATGCTTTTAAAAGTACAAAGTGAAATTGGTTCAAACTGGCAAAAGTTGAACGGAGATCCTTCGAAAGGAGGGGGGTTCACCACTGGAAGTTGCGGGAGTGAGGTTTTTAAAAGTCGCTTTAGAAGCCTTAACAGGATCCTGAAATATAGTACGGCTGCTGCGTAAAATGTCAAGGGATACTTGAAGCTTATCTTTTTTCCAATTCCTCTCAGATTTACGACAAATACGACGTAAATCTCGTATAGAGTCATTTAACCAGAGTTGAGGGGAGGATATGAGACGCTTCATTTACGGGGGCCACTAGGTCCAAAGTGGTGGAGCATGTGGATAAGATAGCATCCAGAGCTTTATCAGCTGAAGAGGAAGTGCAACACTTGGGGTCCATAACATCAGGATCAAGGCAGACAGAATTTAGAAAGGCAGCAGTGAAATTAGCCACAGTCTCAGAGGTGATTACACGTACAGGGCGACTGGGATCAACAGTGTTCATATGTGTTACACTTAAGTCAGTATTAAACATAACCAGAAAATGATCAGAGATGCCGACATTGTCAATATCCTTAATGCTAATATCCAGGCCATATGAGAAGACCAGATCCAGCATATGGCCTTTAACATGTGTCGGTGCACTCACCCATTGTGCAAGGTTAAAAGAGTCGGTTAAGACAAGGAAATCATTGGCTAAAGAGTCCCCCCTTGAAGCACATATGTATATTAAAATCACCAGAAATAAGAACACGGTCATAATTTAGAAAAAGAGAAGATAAAAAATAGGATAGGTTAATTGATTATTCTAAATTGCCCATAGGTGTGAATGTGGGAGTGAATGTGTGTTAGCCCTGTGACAGTCTGGCGACCTGTCCAGGGTGTACCCCGCCTCTCGCCCTGTGACAGCTGGGATATACCCCAGCAGGGGTATAGGATAGGCAGGATAGGTAGAAGAGAATGGATGGATGATGAAGGACTTCAAAGAGCATTTATGTTTCTGTCTAATTGAGAAAACTGGATTATCTGTTGTTTGAAAATGTACTTATTGCTTTTTTTTCCTTTTTTTTTTTTGCCTGTCCCGTTTGGTTCTTTTGCCATCAGAATTATTGTCTAAAGGCGAAGAAAGATGCCCAACGGATTTACTTTACCAAATGGACCATCCCAGCCTTGCCGTAATGGTCTATTTGATTCACCTTTTATTGTTTATTTTATTTTTTTTTTATTTTCACTTGCTAGATACGGGACAGACTTGAATGAGGAAAAGAAAAGGGAGAAAGAAAGAGGGGGGAAAAACAGCGGAGAAGAGGGACGAAGATAAAGGGCAAAAAACAAAAACCAACAAAATAAGCAGACAAAAAATACATATATCAATCACCTGGATCACCTGTTGAGAAAGAAAAAAGAAAACAAGCGGAAGAAAACGAGAGCAATAGAATAAACAACATCACGATGATATATGGGAATATAACAGTAAATACTAAATATTAAACATTATTGTGCAGCACGTAAGATCGACAGCGCCCAGTGTGCTTTGAGGTAGGAGCCAAAAAGGGTGTAGTTTGTGTGTGTGAGCACCCGTGTGTACACCTGTGAGCATGGACGCGCTTGTTTTTAAAAGGTTCCTTCATGTAATAATCTGTTAGAGGGTGTGGGGGGCCACTGCCCTGTTCTCCAGGGCATGAAGCAGGTATGGAGGAGATCAAAACTCCAGACATTCAGAGGCCCCCAGAACACAAGAGACCAAGGAAGACCAACAGAGGGGCAACCGCGCCGCTGTCCCAGAAAGAGCTGAGGAGAGTCCCAGATGAGGGGTCATTCAGCAGCCGCGGAGCAGAAGCCAGGGGGGGTTGCAGTGACGTGCCCGTGAGCTCTGCCGGCAGCCAGCTGTGCCAGAGTGACCGAGCCCCAGGCCGAGAGGCCGAGGGCACCCCACCCCCAAAGTGGCCCGAGCGAGCCCCAGGCTCCAGGCCCCGATAAGCAGCCACCAAGGAGTGAGCTGGTGTGTACCTGGATGTGAGCCGGTGAGTACCTGGAGAAAATGTACTTATTGCTAACACATCTGCAGGAAGAAACCGTTTTTTCAAAAAGAGCTTAGTGAAGTGTATTATATCTTGCTGTGTGGTATGGGATATTTTCAAATGAAATTTTTCATCTTAGTCTCTCCTGAATAAGGGATGAGTAAGTGTTAGGAGAAAGGATATATGTGTTTTTCACCATACACCCCTTCAAAAGTCTTTTCTCATCTCCTCAAGGTCCATTAAGAGAATAAAAGGTGCATCTTCACGATAGCAGAGTGAGAATAACTTTTGAGTGTTCTTATGTGCCCATGGGGATTTTAACCTTAGAGATCACTTACCCATGGGAACTTATGTCAATTTAGTCACCAAATACATTAGTTTCTCTGCCATTAAATAATTTTCAGTTCTTTCAAGTGATATCTCCTCAGTGAACTCTCAGCTACTATATTTTGCATTCAGTTGTGTTTTGTTCTCTTCAGTCAAGCAGGCATTTCACAAACAGCTCCTGTTCCTGTTTAATTTATTATTATTATTATATGAGCTGACAATTGGCATACTGACAAAATTAACTGAAAAGTTTTGAAATGCTTGTCACAACAGTGTAAGCATAATAGAAAATATCCCAGGTGCTATTTACAGAGTTTTAATAAGGATTGGTGTGTGTCCGTGTATGCGTACATGTGTGTAAGATGATATGTTTCCATCTTATTCCTTATGAACAATCAGATCAGATGACCTTAGATAACCCAAAGACAACAATATGATCTTGATGGAGAAAAAAAGAAAGGAAAAATAAGAAAGGACAGAAGAGGAACAAGAGAGTTTATATTTAAATGTGAGGACTGCTCAGTGGTAGTTGATAAACTGGAAATTTAAAGCTCACAAGTAAGTCCTCATGTTTTAAAAAATGTTTAATTGTGACATGGAGTGGGCACTCCATCCTTTTCTGGCTGAGGACCATGGCCTCAGATTTGGAGGTGCTGATTTTCATTCCCGCTGCTTCATACTTGGCTGCGAACTGCTCCATTGCGAGCTGAAAGCTGTAACCCAGTGAAACCAACAGAAGTACATCATCTTCAAAAAGCAGAGATGAGATTCAGAGACCACCAGTGGAAGCCTTTCACCACTTGGCTACGGCTAGAAGTTCTGTCCAAAAAAATAATGAACAGAATCTATGACAAAGGGCACTGACTCACCAGAAATGAGTATGACTGACTACCGGCTATGCAGACCAAGCTCCTGCAACGGTTGCATAAGGATTGAATGGTGCTTAGCAACGGCCCAGACACCCCATACTCCCAAAGCACCTGCCACAGGACACCCCGAGGAACATGGTTGAATGCCTTCTCCAAGTCCACAAAACACATGTAGACTGGTTGGGCAAACTCCCATGCCCCTGAAGTATCCTCGAGAGGGTAAAGAGCTGGCCCAGTGTTCCGCGACCGGGACAAAAACTGCATTGTTCCTCCTGTATCCGAAGTTCTACTAATGGATGGACTCTCCTTTCCAGCACCCTGGCATACACTTTCCCAGGTCATAGGCTGAGGAATGTGATCCCCCTATAGCTGAAGCACCACCCCTGTCTGCCATTCTAGTGGTACTGCCCCTGATCTAAACGCAAAATTGTAGAGGTGTGTCAACCAAGACAGCCCTACAACATTCAGAGTCTTCAGGAACTCAGGGTGAAACTCATCCACCCCAGGGCCCCTGCCACCAAGGAGTTGTTTAACTGCCTCGGTGACCTTGCCCCCGGAGATAGACAAGTTCCCCTGTGAGCGTCTCTGCTTCCTCCACGGAAGACATGCTAGTGGGTTTAAGGAGGTCTTTCTGATTCAGTAGAAAGGACTAGATGTTACAGTCCCTCATAATGCATTGCTTTAGATGGAGAGACTCTTGAGGGATGGCTGTTATGAGGAAAGGCAGCCCAGAAACTTTGCCAGCAGCACACAGCGTTGTGTGCCTCAACCTTCGGTCTTTTACCCAGGCTAATCTGCTATTTTCCTTCCTTGGTTAGGTTTAGGGATTAGAGATCTGATCTAGCTTATCATTTTAAAATTTGGGACACATCGTCAGTAGTGGACCTTGGATTCATTGGGTGTTTCGGCCATTATCACTAGACACCCTCATCCAAGGAGGCCCTGCCAGGGTTGATCAGGCCCTGGAGTGTGTCACTGGTTTATGTTTACTTGTCATTTCTCTTCTTCTTTCTTCTGTTTAGTTTCCTACAGTTTATTTTCTATCTATTCACTGCAACTGAGAAATAATACTTACCTCTTTAGCATTTATGGAGCCTAACTTCTTCAAAGGGATAGAAAAGGTGACAGAGAGAAGTAAGACAAAAGGGACAAGATAGGAGAGAGCAGAGAGGAGAGCCGGAAGGGGGGCGCCCGATCTGGCTTCTCACACCTCCCCGTCGGATCAGGCTGTACACTCTACCTCCCCACTGCCTCCCAGAAAAGGGAAGAAGAGCAGAGGGGAGAAGAGCGGAATATTTCTTTTCTCTCGCGGTTAGCTGACTGCCTTAGCTGTCCAAGTGATGTAAGCCCTTTTTATCCATATCCGGTGACTGGTCCTCTCAGCAGTGTTAGCTAGTTCTCTTATAGCCTGCCATTGCGCCTGTCCTCTGATCCCAATCTTTCTAAGCAGCTTTGCTGTTGTGCTGGCAACAAAGCCCCTGCACCCCACTTCCACCGGGCGCACCTTGATTTTCCAGCCTCTGTCCTCTCCCTCAGCTGCCAAGTTGGCATACCGCAGCTTCTTACGCTCAAACGCTTCCTCAATTGCTTCCTCCCATGGTACCGTCAGCTCAATGACGTACGCAAGTTTTTGGGAGTTAGACCAAAGGACGAAGTCTGGTCGCAAAGTTGTTGTTACGATCTCTGTGGGAAAAATTAGCCTCCAAGTCCACTTGCATCTGCCAATCCCTGGCAACCTTCAGCGGGCCCAGGTCTGGGGTTGAGGGGCTTGTCCTCGGCTTGTCTCCTTCCCCGACAAATGTTGATGAAAACTGACGCTCCTCTTGGTTCGTGAAAGGTTGAGCGTTGATGGATTTTCTTTTGCACTCAACTTTCTCGGCTAGACACCTGAGAACCTGGTTGTGTCTCCATGTGTATCTGCCCTGAGTAAGGCTAGTCCTACAACCAACCAAGATGTGCTTGAGTGTTGCTGGGACTGTACACAGGGGGCAGGATGGGTCCTTTCCAAACCACAGCTGCAGATTTATTGGGGAAGGTAGCACATCGTATGTCACTCGGATGATGAAACTTAGTCTATTAGACTCCATGTCCCAGATTTCACTCCATGAGAGTTTCCTCTTTTCCACACTCTCCCAATTCACCCAGCGACCCTGTTTGGCCAGTGCCACAGCTCTGGCTGTTTCCTCCTGTCGACGCACCTCTTCCACCACCATTTTTCGACGTTCGGTTACAGATGCCTGTTGCCACCGAGGTGTTACTGCGCCAAGACCAAATCCTCCTCTGCCCTGTTGGACGTGACCTACCACGTCACGATGCCGAACAGCGGATTTCGCCTGTAGCACAGATGTGGCTGGGGTCCACTTCCTCCCCTTTGCTAGGGTGGGAGCAGTGCCTCTCACTATGGGGTCCCAGGAGTCCGTGAGTGACATCTCAAGCCTCACTTCTGCACATTTAAACTCTTCAACCAGGCAAGGGATAGGCAATGACAGTATCCCGTCGCTGTAGAGTCCTACGCTGCTGAGGCATTTGGGAAGTCCGAGCCATGTCTTAACGTAGGAGCTCACTAGCCTCTCTAGTCGATTGGCTTGATTAAGTGAGGTCTGCCAGGTCCATTTTTTGGTCCCAGTCCAGCCCTGGTTAAATCTGACATCAGCATAGGAATAAAACATGGCTGGTGACAACTGTAGAGTAGGGAGGAGTTTTCTCAGAAAGCACAAGATACCTGACTGGTTGCCATGCAGAAAGATGACAAGGAGAACTAATCAGGGAGCACTGAGTCTAAAGCAATCACAAATATTTCAGTTTTTTTACGTCTAATATGTGCTCTGAGTACATGTTAGAGGCTGTAGTTTTTCCACTTTTACTTTAGTAAAGAAGTTGGATCATAATTTCAGCTGTTACTGGAGTATTTTTCAACTAGTAGCAGCACTTCTACTTGAGTACAGAATGTGTGGGACTTACTGGGGAAAGAAGCTTCTGATGTTAGAGCCTTTTTTGTCTGTCATTTTTCTATTCTTTATTGTTTCCAAAGTTGAACCAGAAAATGTAGGTTTTTTTGAAACACAAAATTTTCAGTCAAATGCAGCAGGTTGTATAGAGTTGTTTTATGTATTAATTCACATGGGGGTGGGGTTGACACAGTCATCTTGAGTCTTTTTTTAGCATACACCAGCGGCAGTAGGAATGCATGACAAAACAAACCAACACCCAAACAGACAATCTCTCATGACCAGACAGTTCAGTAGCATGCACTGTCCTACTCACTTGCCTATGAAGTACTTGAGGAACTGGTATTGTTTCAGAATCAGAATCAGAATGTTTATTGTCACTGTGCTTTCAAACAACAAGAATTATATGCAAACCCATTCAGTACAATTGAAAAGGGGATGTTCCGCTTTTAATTTTACTGCAATATAGGCACTCTTTGTAGCGAGCTAATTTTATTTTGAAATTCGTTTTATTTTGAAAACCAGTTTCAGGAAGTGACAGGAAGTCAGCCATGTTTGTTTAGTTCCTAGCGGATCACATGTGGGGAAATTTGATCCAGCGACATCTGCCTTTTGTTTGTGCCATCGACACCACCGTCTGTAAGTTTTCATTTGTATTGAATTGTAGGATTGTATTTTATGTATATTTTGTGGAATTATTTGCTGTAGATGAATACTTTAGTAGTTGTGTGCTAACGCTAATGGATGTGTATTGGAATCTAAATTTGTTGTGCTAATATTGCTAAGTTAATTTTAGCTATGTTATTTGTATTTCAGCTTTACTCCATGAGGAAATACTTACTAATTAAAAGGAGTTGGACGCTACATCCTGACTTCGTGCGTTATTTCAAGTGGAGTTAGGCTACTGCTGAATTGTGTAGCGTACACACACAAGGAGAGCAGGATAGTAAAAAGACGGTTAGCAGCTGGCAAAACAACTCTACGACAGCAAGCTATGTCAACAAACATGGACGAAGCACACCCCGAAGGTGCAAGACCTAAGGAACCAAAGCCTCCTCAAGACGGAGCATCAGTTAAAAGCACTGGTTCAGTTTCCAGATATTCAAGTAGATCAAATGTCAGTGCAGCAGCAGCACACGCGAGAGCCAAGGCAGAAGCTGCTCATGCACGTGTTGCCTTCGCACAGAGAGAGATCAGCATTAAAGTTGACAAAGCAAGATTAGAAGCTAATCTCGAAGCCTTAAATCTGGAAAAGGAAGCTGCAGCCGCAATTGCACAAGCAGAAGTTTTGGAAGCAGCAGCAGAGATAGAGGTTGAAGCACATCCTAGTTGGAAAAGTCTCCCAGTTATGGTGCAGAGTACACATGAACGTGTAAGTGACTATATCAGAGACCAAACTATGCAGCTTAACCAACGCAATGAACCAGTCAGTCTCTCAATATCAGAGCGTCCCATCGAGAAGAGCCCTCCACCATCGGCTAAGTACATCATTAAAGATGAGTATATTGTGAAAGACACATGGCCCACACCTTTCCAGCCACAACCAAGTTCCGAGGTAACGCATGCATACCAAACTGCTCACACCTCTATCCCATCAGCTCAGCCAGATATAAATGCTCACCTCCAAGTTAACAGTGAGGAACTCCTGCAAGAACAAAAGAGCAATACGCCCTACCCTAAGCCAGAGCTAACTTTTCCTCAGTACCCCAACACTTCTCATACACACCCTCCAGAGTCTTCAGTGATGATGGACATGGCGAAGTACCTGGCAAGAAAAGAGCTTGTGAGCACTGGCTTAACCCACTTTGACGATCATCCAGAGTCATACAGAGCATGGAAATCTGCCTTCTCCAATACCATTAAGGGTTTGGACCTTACTGCAAGTGAACAGCTGGATTTACTTTCAAAATGGCTTGGGAAGGAATCTTCTGCATACGTCAAGCGCCTAAGAGCAGTTCATATTGACAACCCAAATACTGCACTCAAAATGGTCTGGGACAGGCTCGATGAATGCTACGGTGCTCCAGAAGTCATCGAAAGTGCTCTCTTTAGGAAGTTGGACAGCTTTCCTAAAATAACAAACAAGGACAATTACAGGTTAAGGGATCTTGGAGATCTATTGATGGAACTGCTTTCAGCAAAAGAGGATGGCTACTTGCCCGGCTTAGCATACCTGGATACCGCCCGTGGCATCAAACCCATCATGGAAAAACTGCCATACAACCTGCAAGAAAAATGGATCACTCAAGGCTCAAAATACAAAGAGGACTACAAGGTTGGTTATCCCCCCTTTTCCTTTTTCACTTCCTTCATCTGCTATCAAGCTAAAACAAGAAACGATCCCAGCTTTGCTCTTTCTGGAAGCAGTCCTGTCACAGAAAAGCCTATCTCACGCCACACAAATTTAAGAACCCCAGTCTCAGTGCATACGACCAAAGTCGTTTCTGATGCCCCACAAAATGATCCAGATCCTAGAGAGGATATATCCAAGCATTGCCCCATCCATAAAAAACCCCACCCCTTAAAGAAATGCCGTGGGTTCAGGCTAAAGACTATTGAAGAACGCAAAATGTACTTGAAAGATCAAGGTGTTTGTTTCAAATGCTGCGCATCCACATCTCATCTCGCACGAGACTGCAAAGTTGTCCTGAAATGTGATGAGTGCAACAGTGACAAGCACATCACAGCTCTTCATCCCGGTCCACCACAACTGTCCACCAAGGCCTCAAGTCCCCGAACAGGTGACGGTGGGGAGCCGGAAAAAGAGGACACTACCCCAGAACCAGTTGCAAGCCCTCTGTGCACTGAAGTTTGTGGCGACTGTGCCAGGTCAAAATCTTGTTCTAAGATATGTCTTGTTAAGGTTTACCCTAAAGAGTGCCCACAACAAGCCATCAAAATGTATGCTATGCTCGATGACCAGAGCAACAAGTCTCTAGCCAGGTCAGAGTTCTTCAACTTATTCGGAATCGAAGTTGGCTCATATCCCTACACCCTGAAAACTTGTGCCGGCTTAGCTGCAACCTCCGGCAGGAGAGCAAATGGTTATCAAATCGAAGCAGTAAATGGTGAAGTTAGCCTTGTGCTACCAACACTGATCGAATGTGACGACTTACCAGATAATCGTGATGAAATACCGACACCTGAAGCTGCCCTCCATCACCCGCACCTCAAGAGCCTTGCTAGCAAAATCCCGCCTCTTGATAATGATGCCAAGATCCTTCTTTTGCTTGGGAGAGACATTCTCCAGGTTCACAAGGCGAGGCAGCAGATCAACGGTCCTGGTGATGCACCCTTCGCTCAAAGGCTTGACCTTGGGTGGGTCTTAGTAGGTGATGTGTGTTTGGGAAAGGTTCATAAGCCCATTGTCCACTGTTATAAAACAAACATACTGGAAGACGGAAGACCATCATTGTTCAGACCCTGTACGAGCCACATCCATCTCAAGCAAACGGTCAACTCCAGTCAACTCAAGGGACTCTCACACAGTTGCCGTAGCACTACAATGGACGACGACTCACTCGGCAACACAGTCTTTGCAAGAACAGCGGATGATGACAAGCGTGCCTTCTCCATAGAGGACGAACAGTTTCTGCAGATAATGGGTGATGAGGTTTTCCAAGATGAGTGCAATAGTTGGGTGGCTCCTCTTCCCTTCAGGGCCCCCAGACCACCTTTGCCCAACAATCGTGAGCGAGCAATGACCCGCCTCTTCTCATTACTGCGCACACTAGAGTGTAAACCACGGATGAAAGACCAGTTCATTGCCTTCATGCACAAGATCTTCGACAACAATCACGCAGAACCAGCCCCTCCACTCCCTAAAGGTAAAGAGTGCTGGTATTTGCCGATGTTTGGGGTCTATCATCCCAGGAAACCCGACCAAATCAGAGTTGTTTTCGACTCAAGCGCACAATGCAATGGCATCTCGCTGAACAACGTGCTACTCACCGGACCAGACTTGAATAACAGTCTAATGGGAGTCCTTATTCGTTTCAGGAGAGAGCGAGTAGCAATCATGGCTGACATCGAACAGATGTTTCATTGTTTTGTCGTGAGAGAAGACCACCGAGACTACTTACGCTTTCTGTGGTATAGAGATAATGATCCCAACAAAGACATTGTTGAATACAGGATGAGGGTTCACGTATTCGGCAACAGTCCTTCTCCAGCTGTGGCAACATACTGTCTCAGGAGAGCTGCAAAGGAAGGAGAACAGCAGTACGGGTCAGTCACCAGACATTTTGTGGAACGCGAGTTCTATGTAGACGATGGCCTTGTTTCCACATCCACAGAGGAAGAGGCAATTTCTCTGCTACAGAGAACCCAAGCATCTCTCTCTGAGTCAAACCTGAGACTGCACAAGATCACGTCCAACAGCGTTGCCGTCTTGAAAGCCTTTCCTGCAGGAGATCATGCTAAGGGCATTAAAGATCTTTACTTGGATGGAAGCGCAGTACCCACACAGCGAAGCCTTGGATTGAGTTGGGATGTTAAAAAGGACACATTCACCTTCCAAGTGTCAGTCAGTGACAAGCCGTTCACACGACGTGGGATTCTCTCCACCATAAACAGTCTTTTCGACCCTCTCGGCTTCGTCGCTCCTGTGACCGTTCAAGGCAAGTCGTTGCTGAGAGAGTTGACCTTGGATGGAACCGACTGGGACAGTCCACTCCCTCAGGATAAATGTAAGGTTTGGGAGACATGGAAAAATTCGCTTCAAGAACTGCAACATCTTCATATCCCTCGAGCGTATGCCACCACCTCCTGTTGCAATGCCAGTCGTAAAGAGATATGCATCTTTTCAGACGCTTCAACCAAAGCGATTGGTGCGGTGGCGTACCTCAAGACAACAGATGCAAATGACCAGATTCATGTGGGTTTCATTCTTGGGAAAGCTAGACTTGCACCAACAACTGAACCTACCATACCCAGACTGGAGCTGTGTGCGTCAGTGCTAGCCGTAGAAATTGCTGAGTTTATCGTTCAAGAGATCGATATCCAAATTGATGCGGTCACCTTCTACTGTGACAGTAAAGTAGTGCTGGGCTACATTCATAATCAGTCCAAACGTTTCTATGTGTACGTCCACAACAGGGTCCAGAGAATCTGCCAGTCCACACAACCGAATCAGTGGAGGTATGTACCTACGGAGCATAACCCAGCTGACCATGCTTCTAGGTCCGTTCAAGCCTCACAGCTCACCAGAACCAACTGGTTCACGGGTCCAACATTTCTATACAAGTCACAGCCAACCAGCGAGCAACACGAGACCTTTGAGCTTATCAACCCAGACGCAGATGTTGAGATACGACCACAAGTTACAACCTGTGTTACGAGTCAAAAGGACAAGTTGCTGGGTTGTGAGAGATTCACAAAATTCTCTTCCTGGAAGTCTATACGGAGAGGAGTTGCAACACTCATCCATGTGGTTTGTTCTTTTAGGGCAAGCAGCCGAGGAACCAACGGATGTAATGGATGGCATTGGTGCCCTAAACCTCTCACAGCTGACGAGTTGTCCAAGGCAACTACAGTGATTCTTCTTGCTGTGCAACAAGCATCTTTCCCTGAAGATTTAGATGCTCTCTCCAAGGGAGCCGATGTTTCCAAGAGAAGCGCTCTAACTAAACTCAACCCGATCGTAGATGCAGATGGTCTGCTAAAGGTTGGAGGCAGGTTGACGTTAGCTGACTTAAGCGACAAAGTAAATGGTAAATGGTAAATGGCCTGCATTTGTATAGCGCTTTACTCAGTCCCTAAGGATCCCAAAGCGCTTTACACTACATTCAGTCAATTCACCCATTCACGCACACATTCACACACTGGCAATGGCAAGCTACGCTGTAGCCACAGCTGCCCTGGGGCGCACTGACAGAGCGAGGCTGCCGGACACTGGCGCCACCGGGCCCTCTGGCCACCACCAGTAGGCAAACATGGGGTTAGTATCTTGCCCAAGGATATTTGGCATGCAGCCAGGAGGCAGCCTGGGATCGAACCACCGACCTTCTGATTAGTGGCTGACCTGCTCTGCCACCTGAGCTACAGCCACCACAAACAAAGGCATCCCGTCATTCTGCCAGGCAAACACCATGTATCCACATTGCTTATCAAACACTATCATGAGCAGGTCGAGCATCAAGGTCGTACCACCACAGAAGGTGCCGTTCGAGCTGCTGGCATATGGCTAGTTGGCGGCAAGTGATGCGTGAATACTGTTCTTCACGGATGTGTCACCTGTCGAAAGCTTCGTGGGAAAAGAGAGAAACAAAAGATGTCAGACCTGCCGCAGGAGAGACTAAGCACTTCAACACCCTTTACCTACACTGGTGTGGACATTTTCGGTCCTTGGGCTGTGATAGCCAGGCGTACAAGAGGAGGCATTGCTCAGAGTAAGCGTTGGGCCGTTCTCTTCACTTGCATGAGCACGCGTGCAGTCCACATAGAAGTGATAGAGTCTTTAGACACCTCTTCGTTCATCAACTCCTTGAGAAGATTCTTTGCAATCCGAGGTCCTTCTGAGCACCTACAGTGGCTTGCAAAAGTATTCGGCCCCCTTGAACTTTTCCACATTTTGTCACATTACAGCCACAAACATGAATCAATTTTATTGGAATTCCACGTGAAAGACCAACACAAAGTGGTGTACACGTGAGAAGTGGAATGAAAATCATACATGATTCCAAACATTTTTTACAAATAAATAACTGAAAAGTGGGGTGTGCGTAATTATTCAGCCCCCTGAGTCAATACTTTGTAGAACCACCTTTTGCTGCAATTACAGCTGCCAGTCTTTTAGGTTATGTCTCTACCAGCTTTGCACATCTAGAGACTGAAATCCTTGCCCATTCTTCTTTGCAAAACAGCTCCACAACTGCCCTGTGATGGCCTCAGAGGTTGTCTAAGAGAATATTGGGAGCAACAACACCATGAAGTCCAAAGAACACACCAGACAGGTCAGGGATAAAGATATTGAGAAATTTAAAGCAGGCTTAGGCTACAAAAAGATTTCCCAAGCCTTGAACATCCCACGGAGCACTGTTCAAGCCATCATTCAGAAATGGAAGGAGTATGGCACAACTGTAAACCTACCAAGACAAGGCCGTCCACCTAAACTCACAGGCCGAACAAGGAGAGCGCTGATCAGAAATGCAGCCAAGAGGCCCATGGTGACTCTGGACGAGCTGCAGAGATCTACAGCTCAGGTGGGGGAATCTGTCCATAGGACAACTATTAGTCGTGCACTGCACAAAGTTGGCCTTTATGGAAGAGTGGCAAGAAGAAAGCCATTGTTAAAAGAAAACCATAAGAAGTCCCGTTTGCAGTTTGCCACAAGCCATGTGGGGGACACAGCAAACATGTGGAAGAAGGTGCTCTGGTCAGATGAGACCAAAATGGAACTTTTTGGCCAAAATGCAAAACGCTATGTGTGGCGGAAAACCAACACTGCACATCACTCTGAACACACCATCCCCACTGTCAAATATGGTGGTGGCAGCATCATGCTCTGGGGGTGCTTCTCTTCAGCAGGGCCAGGGAAGCTGGTCAGAGTTGAAGGGAAGATGGATGGAGCCAAATACAGGGCAATCTTGGAAGAAAACCTCTTGGAGTCTGCAAAAGACTTGAGACTGGGGCGGAGGTTCACCTTCCAGCAGGACAACGACCCTAAACATAAAGCCAGGGCAACAATGGAATGGTTTAAAACAAAACATATCCATGTGTTAGAATGGCCCAGTCAAAGTCCAGATCTAAATCCAATCCAGAATCTGTGGCAACATCTGAAAACTGCTGTTCACAAACGCTGTCCATCTAATCTGACTGAGCTGGAGCTGTTTTGCAAAGAAGAATGGGCAAGAATTTCAGTCTCTAGATGTGCAACGCTGGTAGAGACATACCCTAAAAGACTGGCAGCTGGAATTGCAGCAAAAGGTGGTTCTACAAAGTATTGACTCAGAGGGCTGAATAATTACGCACACCCCACTTTTCAGTTATTTATTTGTAAAAAATGTTTGGAATCATGTATGATTTTCGTTCCTCTTCTCACGTGTGCACCACTTTGTATTGGTCTTTCACGTGGAATTCCAATGAAATTGATTCATGTTTGTGGCTGTAATGTGACAAAATGTGGAAAAGTTCAAGGGGGCCGAATACTTTTGCAAGCCACTGTATACTCAGACTGTGGAACCAATTTCGTTGGTGCTTGCAAAGAGTTGGAGTTCCAAAAAGTTGTGTCAAAGTCAGAAGTTCAGAGATACACCAACAATCGCGGATGTACATGGCATTTCAATCCACCTCACTCCTCGCACATGGGCGGTGCGTGGGAACGCATGGTAGGAGTTGCAAGGAGAATCCTAGACTCAATGCTGATGCGTACTCCCTCCTCCAGTTTGACCCACGAAGTCCTGTGCACCCTGATGGCAGAGGTGACGGCCATCATCAACTCTAGACCGCTTGTCTCTGTCTCTTCAGATCCTGACGTTCCTTAGATACTTACCCCAGCAATGCTTCTCACTCAGAAGCAGAGTGTTCCACCTCCTCCAGGGACGTTCACTGAGAAGGACCTGTATAAACAACAGTGGCGCCAAGTGCAAAGATTGGCCGACCAATTCTGGAATCGTTGGAAATGCGAATACTTGCAGACACTGCAACTTCGTCGTAAATGGCAAGAGTCCAGCCCAAACATCGAAAGAGGTGACGTTGTCTTGATGAAAGATGATTGTACATGCCAGAACGACTGGCCCATGGCTCTTGTGACGAACACCTTCCCCGGCAGTGATGGAAAGGTCCGTAAGATCGAGATCCGGGTGGTCAAAGACGGAGTAGCCAAGGTGTTCCTCAGGCCTATAACAGAGGTTGTTATGGTTTTAAAGAACCAGGACTGAAAAGGTTATGTTGTAGTTTGAGTATTGATATGTGGCATCTTAACAGATACCAGATGGGGAGTGTTCCGCTTTTAATTTTACTGCAATATAGGCACTCTTTGTAGCGAGCTAATTTTATTTTGAAATTCGTTTTATTTTGAAAACCAGTTTCAGGAAGTGACAGGAAGTCAGCCATGTTTGTTTAGTTCCTAGCGGATCACATGTGGGGAAATTTGATCCAGCGACATCTGCCTTTTGTTTGTGCCATCGACACCACCGTCTGTAAGTTTTCATTTGTATTGAATTGTAAGATTGTATTTTATGTATATTTTGTGGAATTATTTGCTGTAGATGAATACTTTAGTAGTTGTGTGCTAACGCTAATGGATGTGTATTGGAATCTAAATTTGTTGTGTTAATATTGCTAAGTTAATTTTAGCTATGTTATTTGTATTTCAGTTTTACTCCATGAGGAAATACTTCCTGACTTCGTGCGTTATTTCAAGTGGAGTTAGGCTACTGCTGAATTGTGTAGCGTACACACACAAGGAGAGCAGGATAGGGGAACTTTTAAGAGAAGTGTGTATGTACAATATATTTTAAACAAACAAACAAATAAATAAATATAGTATGTACAACACTGTATATATGAATGAACAAGTGAGAATACGGTTGCCACACAGTGATTCAGTCCTTAAAATATTGCACAGTTCCTTGGAAATAATGCACAGTTAAAAGAAGAAGAACAATTTTGCAAAGTTAAAATGAAAAAGAAAAGAAAATATTGCACAGCTGAAGGTTGTGTTTTCGTAATGATTTATCCTCCGAGTGTATTTAACAATGCAACATCCCCGGTGTATGTGCTGTTTCTCAGTCTGTTTTTTTTTTTGGCCTCAATTGTCCTGTACTGCCTTCCTGAGGGTAACACCTGGAACAGGTGATGGGCGGGGTGGGATGTGTCCTTCAGAATGCTGCAGGCTTTCCTGTGGCAGCGGGACCTGTACAGCTCCTCTAGGGAGAGGAGAGCACAGCTGATG
Source organism: Oreochromis niloticus (assembly GCF_001858045.2). Taxonomy (NCBI): domain Eukaryota; kingdom Metazoa; phylum Chordata; class Actinopteri; order Cichliformes; family Cichlidae; genus Oreochromis; species Oreochromis niloticus. Next base: position 214,806 of record NW_020327438.1, on the reverse strand, counting down.
ATCTCTCCTGAGCAGTACTGCTGGCAAATCACACTTCGATGCAGTATGTCAGTGTCAGTTTAACTGTGTCACACCATCTCACTTTAGATTTCAAAATTCATTTTACTCATTACTGTCAATATAGTGCAAGAAAATGGAAAATTAAAGATTACTAGCAGGGGCAATTTTAGCACATTTTTGGGGGTGCTTCAGCACCCCCAAAATGAATCAAAGCACCCCCAAGGATTTCTTACTTTTTTTGGACAATATTTGCTGCTTGTGTGACACACTGCTAAAAATATAAAAACCATACAGTAAATGGTTGAGACATAACATTTTAACAACGAAAGTATAGATAACCCCCCCCCCCAAAATGGTTTGTTCCAGCTCGCCTCTCCCCTACACTGGCTCTAGCGCTGTTGCTGCCAGAGCGATGGTGGCTGAGACGCAGCAGAGCGGAGGTGTAAGTGCCTGGCTTAACCTTCAGTTACTCTTTATATAGTTAGGTAGGAGTCAGACCATGTTTCTTTTTAGCTGAAAAACATTACACCAGGTAACCTGCAGTGTTGAAAACATGTTTTCCGATGACGTTTGCTACCCTACAATCCGTCCTGCTCTGTAGTAAAATCAGCGACATTTGACCGTCCTGTTCCTCCCATTGAAATGTATACAGCCTATTTAAAATCTGAAACTTAAAATTGTCCATAGCCTGCTGTTGTTACCACTGTCCTGTTTGAAATGGATACTAACTAGCTAACTGACTGAATGCCCACTAACCATATAACTCCTGTTGTGTGTGTTTGTGTGTGTGTGTGTGTGTGTGTGTTTGTGTACAGAGAGACAGCCAGGTTCATAATGGATATAAGGAAGTTTTTTCAAAAAAAGGAGCCACATTCAGGTAAAAGTGTAAAATCAAATGATCCGTCAATAAAGGATAATGTTGGATCAGTGTTTCAATATTTATATCTTTTATTAGATGTTCATGTGGTTTGGTTATTTGCCTTTTGGCTGAAAGTACACTGAGAGAGGACTTTTTGTTAGTGATCTTAATAGTATTTTTTTCATATTAATGTAATTTTTCATCTAATTGAATACAATCTATTTGTGTATGATTGTCAGTCCAAAGAGGGAGAGAGGAAAGAGGGGAACGTGAGGAGAAAGTACAAGGTCAGGAAGAACCAGGTAAGAAAACAGACAGGGAGCAGTGACAGGCAAAACAGAAGCTGTTAAACTGACAAAGAGAAAAAACCTGATTTTACTCATACAATCAGGAAGATGCGTTCTCCCTATATTAAAGCTGCTATACAGAATCTGCAAAACAAACTGGGTTGAAACATTTTTGACCCTCTTTAACAACATTCCAACATAACATTATCATTGCTTGGGGAGATTAAAATTAATGATATATATTTTTATGTGGTTCAGCCACAACTCTACTAAAACCTCAGCCAGTAATAGGTAGGCTAACTTTTGGACCGTCCAGTTGTCTGTATGACTGTCGCAGTACGTACATCACATTTGCGCACTATCAGAAAGTGCCAAACAGCACCACCTCACTGGTGGAGTGAGGAGCTGTAAAGAGAAGCAGAGTGCTCTGTTTATATTCTAAAAATGTTTTAAGCTGGCTTGTTTCAAAGATTCTGTACTGCAGCTTTAAATATTTTCCAAAAGCACACATACACTTATCAGTGTTTCTCAAACTTTTTACAGTGTGTACCACCTGATAAAAATGTCAAGCTCTCCCAAGTACCACTATGAAAGCATGAAACTCATAAATCTTACAACACAAAATGATTATTATTAAATTAGTAAAATTAGTATCTGCAGTAAAGATTTTTATTTGTTATAATTTATTCTGTTTTGGGAGTGTTTTTTATGTATCTGTATTATATTATACATACACATTAAAAGTGAATCTCTGTCCAAAAAATGCACTCAGTTTACTTCTTACTCACTATGAGCATCATTCATTATTCTCCCCCAGTAATTAAGCTTAGGATATGTATTTTTTTTTTTTTATTCCAATCCATTCTTCTTTTGCAGCATTTAAATAACCTTTATCATATTTGATGGTTTTGTTACAGACAAAAAAAGTGTTTTGCTTTTCTTTCACAATTGTGGGGATTAAATTGTGTTAAAATGTACAAAACAGTAATGTCATGTTTTGAGACGAGGACCCAGGCACAGAGAGACTTGATGAATTTAAGAATCATATGATTTAAGAAAGAAATTTGCAGACTTGCACAGAGATGGTAAAATTATGATGACTGATAACGGAGATGAAGACAACAGATGATGACGACAGGGAGAAAGTCAGGGACAGTCAGAGAGAACTTGGGACAACTGGAGACATTTAAGAATGCAGGGACTGACAGAGACAGGGAAGAAGTCTCATTGTGACGTGTAAAGTTTATCTTGCCTGCCTGGGCAGCTCTCTGGGTGCTCAGCACCCCCCAAAGCTCTAATCCTAGAATCGCCCCTGATTACTAGATTTGTTTTCACCATCAACACAGTAGGTATGCCCTTTGCTCCAAGAAAAACATTTTTGGGAGAGCTTTTTTTGACAAATTTTCATTTTCATGTATGTGTACATTGTAATGATAACAGCAAATCCTTATTTGCCTAGTATCATGTGTTATGTTGTTAATACTCTTAGACTGTAGGGGGCGCTAGATAGCTGGAGGGAGTTACCTCTGGGCAGACTGTGATGGCTAAGTTTGTTTTACATGTGAACCACAGTTCGATAAAATACCTTCTCTTCAAGTAATGGTGTCATTCTTAAGAACCCACAACAACATAACGAAACAAGACATGGTGTCAGAAGATGGACTTGAAGAAAGGTAACGGACTACAATATAGCAGTACCGACGGATCAGCTTAGCAGTGAACGTAGTGTAGCTAACTCGCCGAGGGAGAGAAAAGAGACCTAGCGACGTAAGCATGGACGGCTTACACCCACCACCGATTCTTCAGTTGACTGGAAATGTGGCTGAAAATTGGAGAAGATTTAAGCAACGTTTCACGTTGTACCTGTCAGCAATTGGACTTGACGAGGCAAGTGATAAAAAGCAAGCGTCAGTGTTTTTCATGTAGTGGGTGATGAGGCACTGGAAGTCTATAATAACTTCACGTTTACTGATGGTGACGGAATGAAGCTGAATAAAATAATGGAGAAGTTTGAGGCTTACTGCATACCTAAGAGAAATGTGACATTTGAGAGGCACAGATTCTTCACATGTGTACAGAAGACAGGGGAGACAATAGATCAGTATGTCACAGAGCTGCAGAACAGGAGTAAAACGTGAATTTGGAGGACTGACAGACTCTTTGATAAAAGACAGACTTGTGTGCGGGATTCCAGATAACGGTCTGAGAGAGAGGCTACTGAGAGAGGAAAATCTTGACCTGGAAAAAGCATTAACACTGTGCAGAGCAGCTGAAACAGTGAGGGCACAAGCTAAGGAACTGCTTAGTGACAGCTGCAGAGTGGATGCTGTGAATAAGAACACACAGAGTCAAAAAGGAGAGTGCTGCTGCTGACATGAAACTGCAATTGAAATCGCCAGGAAACAGGGACAGAAAAGAAAAGACTTGTGGTCGCTGCGGAATGCAACATCCTCCTAAAACATGTCCAGCATATGGGAAAAGATGCAATAATTGTAACAAAAATAACCATTATGCTAGGTGCTGCAAAGCTCAAATCCCGAAACAAAGTACAGTCCATACTGTGGATGAAGAAGACACAGAGGAACTCTATGTAGCTGCAGTGACAGACAATAAGACAGGTGAAAAGGACTGGATAATGACACTCAAAGTGAATGACACACTCATGAAAGTCAAGCTGGATACTGGAGCTCAAGTGAATGTCATATCAGAAGCAGAGTTCAAGAAAATCAGACCTAGACCTAAAATGCATGCAACGAAGGTGAAAGTGAGTGGATACTCTGGTGCAGAAATACCTGTGAAAGGAAAATGCATGGTTAAAGTGACACACAAAGACAAGGAGCACACGCTAACATTCATTGTGGTGCCGAAGAATGTGCAGCCTATACTAGGGTTACATGCCTGTGAGAGTCTGAACCTAGTGAAAAGAGTGCTCGTCGTGGAAACTGATGATGACATGGACTATAATGAGTTGATGAAGGAATATGGTGACCTATTTCAGGGACTTGGTTGCCTTGCTGGAGAACACACAATCAGAGTCGATGAAAGTGTAACACCAGTCATTCATCCATGCCGCAAAGTACCATTTGCTCTACAAAAGCCACTGAAAGCCGAGTTGGACAGGATGGAAAATCTGGAAGTGATTGAAAAGATTGATGAACCAACGGAGTGGGTGAGTTCTCTTGTTATTGTGGAGAAAAAGACTGGAAAGCTCAGAGTTTGCATGGATCCTAGAGGTCTGAATACAGCAATAAAGAGAGAACATTTCAAACTACCTACAAGGGAAGAGATAATGTCACAGTTTGCAAAAGCAAAGTACTTTAGCAAGCTAGACGCTTGTAATATTCATCAGGATTTTGGCAACTGAAGCTGGACGAAGCAAGTTCAAAACTGTGCACGTTCAACAGCCCATTTGGCAGGTACAGATTCCGGCAACTGCCGTTTGGCATTGCTTCAGCACCAGAAGTGTATCACAAGACAATACACATGATCTATGAACACCTGGAAGGAGTCGACACGTCAATGGATGACATCATTGTGTGGGGTAGCACAAAAGCTGAACATGACATGAGACTGAGAAATGTTCTTGAGGCAACCAGAAAAGCCAATCTGAAGCTGAACAAAGAAATGTCAGCTTGGGGAGAAGGAACTGACATTCGTTGGAGATATCCTGAGCAGTGAAGGCATCAGACCAGATCCTCAAAAGGTGTCTGCAATTGAAAACGTGCCGAGGCCGCAATGCAAGAAAGATGTGCAGAGATTTAATGGCATGATAAACTACATGGGAAAATTCATACCCAATCTCTCAGAAAAAATGGCGCCACTGAGACAGCTAACTGAAAAGAGAATCGCATGGGAGTGGAATCATGAACATGAGAAAGCATGGCGTGACTTGAAAGATCTGCTTACAAAAGAACCAGTTCTGAAGTTTTATGATCCAATGAGACCTATTAAGATCTCATCAGATGCATCACAGAGTGGGCTTGGAGCTGTTCTGCTGCAGAAGTATGATGAGTGGCAGCCTGTTGCACATGCATCGCGATCCATGGCAGACGCAGAGACAATATATGCACAGATTGAAAAAGAACTGCTCAGCATAACATACGCCTGTGAGAGATTTCACCAGTTTGTGTCCGGGCAGGCCATCAGTGTTGAAACTGACCACAAGCCACTGATAGCATTGTTCCAAAAACCACTAAATGACTGTCCGCTGAGAATCTAAAAAATGATGATCCGGCTGCAACGTTACACGCTTAACGTGATGTACACACCTGGCAAGCTGATGTACACAGCTGACACATTATCCAGAGCTGTTGAGCCAGCAAACACCAAGATGGATGATGATGTAAGAGCATATGTGAGCATGGTCACAAGTGCACTTCCTGTTGCAGAAGGGAAGATGGAGCTCATAAGAACGGAGACAAGCAAAGATGGAACGTTACAAGCATTGCGCAAAACCATCATAGATGGATGGCCCAGCTGTAAGCAAAGCTGCTCACCTGTTCTTCAAGAGTATTGGAACTGCAGAGCAGAACTGTCTGTAGTGGATGATGTGGTGTTCAAGGGAAGTAAAATTGTCATCCCAAAGAGCCTGCGGGGAGAGATGCTCAAAAAGATACACGCAGGGCATCTAGGCATGGAAAAATGTAAAAGGAGAGCACGTGAGGTGATGTACTGGCCACGGATTAATCAGGATGTGACAAATGAAGTGTCGAACTGTTCAACATGTCTGACATATCAGGCAAGCAATCCTGCTGAGCCACTAAAGCCACACCCAGTGCCAGACCGACCATATCAGAAAGTGGGGGCTGACCTCTTTGTGTCTGGAGGAAAGGACTATATTTTGGTCACAGACTACTACTCTTTGTATCCGGAAGTATGTAGACTGCAAACTACAACAGCAGAGGCAGTAATCACTTCAATGAAAGCCGTATTTGCAAGACATGGTGTGCCAAGTGAAGTGTTCACAGACAATGGACCACAATTCTCCAATATTAGGTTTGGACAGTTTGCCAAAGAATGGGACTTTGTTCACACAACATCAAGCCCGCATAAATAAATAATAAATAAATAAATTTTTATTTATATAGCACCTTTCAAGACAGAATCACAAAGTGCTGCACATAAAATTACAAGTCATAAAAAGATTTAAAAAGACTAAATAAAAGAGGCAAAAAATTAACCAAAAGCAGTTTTAAAAAGGTGAGTTTTGAGTTGTTTTTTAAAAACAGCTACTGAGTCCACAGTTCTTAATGCTTGGGGGAGAGAGTTCCACAGTCTAGGGGCCACAGTGGCAAAAGCTCTATCACCCTTAGTCCTCCTCTTAGTATTTTTTATAGCAAGTAAGCCCAGATCAAAGACCTGCTAGGGACATAAGGCTGTAGCAGATCAAAGATGTAGGCAGGTGCCAGTCCATGCACAGCTCTGTAGGTCAAGACCAGGATCTTAAAATCGACTCTAAATTTAACAGGAAGCCAGTGTAACTGAGATAACAACGGTGTCACATGTGAGTACTTGGAGGATTTTGTCAAAAGCCTAGCTGCAGCGTTTTGCACAACCTGCAGACGATCCAGAGAACCTTTGCTAAGACACATAAACAGCGAATTACAATAATCCAAGCGTGACGAGATAAATGCATGTATAGCAATCTCCAGTTCAGATCGAGATAAAATCGGGCTTAGCCTAGCCACATTTCTTAAATGATAAAAACAAGACCAAACCAGAGATTTCACATGCCCATCCAATGTGAGACTGGAGTCAAAGGTGACACCTAAATTCCTGATAGAGGATTTAACATAGAGTGAGAGAGGACCAAGGGCTTTCACTATCTGCGATAGAAATCTATCAGGGGCGCATACGAGGACTTCGGTTTTCCCCTCGTTGAGTTGGAGGAAATTTGCAGCCATCCAACGTTTGATCAAATCTAAGCAATCATTCAGACGCTGAAGCTTAGATAGATCCTCGGGCATAAAAGAAATGTACAACTGAATATCATCAGCATAACAATGATAAGAAATGTCCTCAAAAGAGCCCATTATATGCTGGAGGGGAAGAAGATAAATTAAAAACAATAAAGGCCCCAAAACTGACCCTTGAGGGACACCATAAGTAAGGGAGGTAGAGGATGACCTAAAATCGGAGACTGCCACAGAAAAGGATCGGTGATGGAGATAAGAGGAGAACCACTCTAATGCAGTTCCAGATACACCAACCCATTTTTTCAGCCTTTCAATGAGGATGTGATGGTCAACTGTGTCGAAAGCTGATGTGAGGTCCAACATGAGTAGAACAGAGCATTTTCCTGCATCATTATCCATCAAGATATCACTTGAGACCCTAAGAAGAGCTGTCTCCGTGGAGTGAAATTGACGAAAACCGGACTGAAACTTATCGTAAATGCCATGTTTATCATTACCCACAATCTAATGGACTAGTGGAAAAGTCCGTTCAAACAGTGAAGAGGCTGATGGGTAAGGCAAGAGACAGTGGTGCTGACTTCTACCAAAGCCTGCTAGTATACCGCACAATGCCACTGGAGTGTGGTATGTCACCAGCACAGCTACTTATGGGACGACGCCTGAGATCAAACCTGCCCATTCAGGATAATCTGCTTAAAACAAAAGAGGGAAATAGCGTGAAGAAGTTTAAGGAGCAACAAAAAGCAAAGCAGAAGTTCTATTATGACAGAGGAACAAAAAACTTACCTGAACTGCATGCTGGGGATCAAGTGAGATTCAAGGACAAAACCAGCACATGGGCACAGAAAGCGACTGTTCTAAAGAAAGATCAACCACGATCATACATCATTCAGACAGAAGACGGAGCTATGCTGAGAAGAAATCGCAGAGATCTTCTTAAGGGACCAGTAGTAGTGGAGCAGAGGTTGGAGGCTGCTGAACAACCCCAACACACACATGAGACACTATCACCCGAAACACCTACACATACACAAGCACAAACACTGAGAAGATCTGTTAGACAAGTGAAGCCACCTATGAGACTGATTGAACAGATGTAATGTGTTGACATGTTGTTTGGAAGATAATGTTATAGTATCTATGCAAGTTACACTATGTTTGGTTACTAGTGTTGAATGGACCATAATTGTTGAAAACTAGTTGTGTTGTTAACATTACTTTGACAAAGCCTGGTTTAACAAGTAAAAAACAAATAGAGACTGTTTATGTTTGTGAAAGTAGGTATGTTATTTTGTTGTTGAAAAAAAAAAGGAAGATGTAATGATAACAGCAAATCCTTATTTGCCTTATTTGAAACAAGACATACATAACATGTTTATTTAGTAGCATTTAATTTGTCAGTACCAGTTATCATGGATGGATGGGTATGTAGAGCTCACGTCCACGTTTTAGGTGCTAATACGTTTTGTAGAATTCTTATTGTTCTCATTGTAGTAGCTTTACAGAGATATTAGTTTTCACCACTAGATGGCAGTAATGGATTTGGTAGGGTAATCTACAGAAAACACAACTGTCTTAACAGCTCAATCTATTCTTCTCTTTTTAAAAGTATATTTACATATCCTATTTAAAATTATTTTAAATGCAATACGGTGTATACATACACTGAATCACAGTAATTCTTTAAAAAAATAATTAAATATTTTCACTCAAGCTATCTGAATTAATTATATCAAGTGGATAACTGCTACATTTGTAGTGTTTTTAGTCATATTTATATTATATTTTTTTGTGTGCAGAATTTTGCTGTAGAGATGCAGCAAAAGTATAGCAACAAAAAGTAAGGCACTGGTGCACCAAAGAAATCTATATGATTTGACTCATTTTAAAAACAAAGGTATCTCATTAGGTGACAATGAAAGTAGATTTCATTTACAGAGGTGGATAGTGGTTATTAACAAACATTTACAATAAAGGTGAGAATTAGTTATGGAGGATTATTTTATTTTTGATTTGGGCAACTGTATTTTGTAACAGTAACATTTTACACTTTTGCTACATTTCAAGTAAATGATCCGATCTCTCTCTCTCTCTCTCCATATATATATATATATATATATATATATGTATACAGTTAAGCCCATAATTATTCATACCCCTGGCAAATTTTGACTTAAAGTTACTTTTGTTCAACAAGCAAGTTATTTTTTGACTGTAAATGACACAGGCGTCTCACAAAAGATAATAAGATGATGTACAAGACGCATCATTGTGGAAAAAAAATATTTCTCAGCTTTTATTTACATTTGAGCAAAAAGTAACATGTCCAGAATTATTCATACCCTTTACAAACTGTCACAGTCTCTGGGAAAATCCAAAGTTCCATACCATTCCAAATAGTCAAACCTGGTCTAAAGCATCCTAATTACCCTGATTAATTGGAAATAGCTGTTTTGATCAACTCAACAGGTGAAAAACAGCAGCTCTCTGCAGGTGGTCTGTGGACATTCATGGCTAAGACAAAGGAACTCAGTGAGGACCTGCAGCTGCGCATTGTGGCTGCTCACAAGTGAGGAATGGGCTACAAGGCCATATCCAAATGTTTTCAAGTTCCAGTGGCTACAGTGCAAAGTATTATTAAAAAATACAAGATGTTCCGCACTGTGGAAAATCTCAGAGGACGTTGTCGGAAGCCAAAAGTGAAACCTGTGCTGGCCAGGAGAATAGTGAGAGAGGTGAAAAAGAATCCAAGGATCACCACCAAGGCCATTCTGGTGAATCTGGGCTCTGCTGGTAGCAATGTCTCAAGGCAGACAGTCCAACGGACACTGTTGGGTTCCATGGATGCAGACCAAGGAAAACGCCACTTCTCCAGGCACTTCTAAGGCATGCCAAAGCTCGTTTGGCCTTTGCAAATGCTCATCTGGACAAAGAAGAAGGTTTCTGGTCTTCAGTGTTATGGTCAGATGAAACAAAAATTGAATTATTTGGTCACAATGATGTTGCCTTCATTTGGCATAAAAATGGAGAAGCCTTCAACCCAAAGAACACCATCCCCACTGTCAAACATGGTGGTGGGAACCTAATGCTTTGGGGGTGTTTTTTAGCCAATGGACCAGGGAACCTAATCACAGTAAACAGCACCATGAAAAAAGAGCAATACATGAAGATTCTCAACAACAACATCAGGCAGTCTGCAGAAAAACTTGGCCTTGGGAACCAGTGGACATTTTAGCACGACAATGACCCAAAACATACAGCAAACGTGGTGAAGAAATGGTTAGCAGACAACAACATTAACGTTTTGCAGTGGCCTAGCCAGAGTCCTGATTTGAATCCAATTGAGAATCTGTGGAGGGAGCTAAAGATCAGGGTGATGGCAAGAAGACCCTCCAACCTGAAAGATTTGGAGCTCATTGCTAAAGATGAATGGGCAAAAATGCCTGTGGAGACATTCAAAAAGCTGGTCTGCAATTATAGGAAGCGTTTGATTGCTGTAATAGCCAATAAAGGCTTTTCTATTGATTATTGAGAAGGGTATGAATAATTCTGGACATGATACTTTTTGCTAAAATATAAATAAAACCTGAGAAATATTTTTTTCCACAATGATGCCTCTTGTACATCGTCTTATTATCTTTGGGGAGACACTTGTGTCATTTCTGCTCAAAAAAGAACTTGCTTGTTGAACAAAAGTAACTTTAAGTCAAAATTTGGCAGGGGTATGAATAATTATGGGCTTAACTGTATATAGTGTTCAGCTGTATGACTTAACATCCGTATTTAATATAATCGAAAAAGAAACAAATATTGCACAATAACTGGCCATTTTTGACTACTTTTGATTTTACATTTGTATTTCACCTTCAAATTATTTTATTTTATTTTACCTTGCCTTGCTTGGTATCATTCTTTTCAGTTAAACTTCACGTGTCTGAATGTACAGTTATTTTTTTCATTAACATACTGTATTAACACAATTGATCTGAAATCACACAAAAAACATCAAATCCTAGTAGTAGTTTTTTTTACTGTAAAAACCACAGACATGTTTAGAAAATTATTTTCACAACTTGAAATGCAAATATAAATTGTAAATTTTGAAAACTTATGCATAAATTTTGTAGTTCAATACAACTATTTATCTAAAAATGCAGCCAACACTTCCGGTGTTTTTTAAAATTTTATTTTGTACAACCATTTCAAAATACTACTATAACTAAAATCAGAGAACAATCAAGTGTCACAATAAGATGTCCCACAAATTATTTGTGCCAGTAAAAAAAAAAAAAAAATTGTCCACAACTGAACAGAGGAGAACACCACAGGGATGAACCCTGCAGGCCTGACAACAGGCGTATCACTCCTCTGCTTTGCCACCTGGAGACAGTGTTTACACTGCAATCTGCCTTTGTGACATTCATTAGTACCCTCACTGCTACACGAAAGAAAACAACGACTACACAACACACTAACTAAATGTCACAAATCTCTAACATCTTAAAACTCTCTCTCTCTCTCTCTCTCACTCGTGGATATTTTTCCTTCTTTACTGTTTTTGCGCTGTCCTTAGAGAATTCTTCTTTTTTTTAACTGTTGACGATAGCATTTAGAAAAAAGCAGGGCTTAGATTTTTTTTTTTTTTATCATAACTCTGGATTTAGTGGACTGTCATTAAAATTTAAAAACTGGTGCATACTTTAAAGTCTGAACTTTTAACACAAGCTGAAATAGACACTCAGTGTGGCTGCAGCTTGTTGCTATGCCAGCTTAAGTCAGTCATGTGATTTGGAGTTGCCGTGTGTCCGTGGACCACAGAGGGTTAATAACACTCATCTCCATTCCATTTCCAGAGTGTAACAACCAACCACCTGTGTGAAATCTGAAATGCCCATGGTGTTGATTCAAAATGTGCTCTAGCACAATCATAGGCATCACTTGCTAATGAAAACCTGTCCGCGCTATGGGCTGAACCATGCTTCTGAATGAATTTGTTTTGCTCCTTTTTTTTTCCTCTGGAAGTTGTGCTATAGCCCTGCCCTGCCACATCAGTGCCAAGATGTCAGGTGGCTTTTCCACCTGTGAGCAATTCTCAGGAGGGAAAGCAGATGGTTTCTGACCTTAACTGAACAGAAACACAAACCAGAGATGGCAGAGTTAATTTTTAAGGTTTTTTTCTCTGCTTCTTCTGTCATCAATTATCTTGATTCTTTTGAATTTATTAGACAAACATAGAATAAACAGTATTAGGTAAGTTTTACTTTTTCTATGTTGACTCAAGAAAACCTATGATTGATTTAATCTGTTTTCTGGTAAATCATTATTTTATTAATTATTTTATGTTGTGTCTGTTTCCCTTTTGATTCAGCTTGCCAACCTTCATAGAAATAGGTGAAAGTGAATGGGAAGACTTTGTGCTTGAGAGGTACAGGGCATACTGGAAAAGAAAATTAAAATCAGGACCACCACATCCTGACTTTGCCAGAAGACTTGAAGCAAAAATAGCAGATTCAGCAAAAAACAACACAGTGGCAAAGCCTAAATCCTCAACCCAACACATTGTAGCCGAGACCCCCATGGCTCTCATATACAAAAAAGATTTCAAGAAGCTTCCTCGGTGGGATTTTGAGGATGTTTACAACCAGGATGCTCAAGCTAGACCAACAGTAAGCATGCTAAGACAAGATATAATAAAAAACAGTAAAATGTATTCACTTTTGGGTGTGCATAGCATATCAGCAAAGTTCAAGATGACTAACATTCAGGTTAATCTGCCTTTCTGGCTTCTTGACTTATTGTGTTTGCTGCTTTCCGATTTGTTTCAAGTCCTTCATTTTAGGCTGTTTTGTGATTTCATCTTTTTATGATTTTCAGACATGTGCCAAGTCTCTGCGAAAGTCTGAGGATGAGAAATTCAAGGCTTTTCTTCCAAACATACGTTTGTTTCTGCACAAAGGCAACTACAACATGAGCGAGTGGAATCATCTTTCACATTTTAGCAATCCATTTGGGTTTATGGGCTACAATTATGATGGTAGGTCTTTTGAAGCTGATTTTGGGTCAGTATTGTTTGCCGGACTGATGAGTAACAGAGTAATGGGTGTGCCAATACACCTATTCTCTGACTGGAGTTTTAGACACCTATATAGTTTCATCAAATGAGTTTTATGAAATGAAATGTGTATAATCAGCTAATCAAATAACAGCAACTCAATGTAATTGCGAATGGATGAATCAAAAAGATTATGTGCTAAAAGAAACCAAAAATGAGAATGAGGAAGAAATATTTGGCTATGAACATGTCATGGTTGTTGGTCTGAATATTTCAGAAAGCGCTGATCAGCTGGGATTTTCTCACACAATCATGTCGAGGTTAACATAAAATATCCAGTTAGCAGCAGTTTTCTGGATGAAAATGCCTTGTTAATGCTAGAGATTAGAGTAGAATAAACTGTCTACTTTGAGCTGATAGGAAGGCAACAACAATAAATGAAAAACATTTGATCAAGGTATACAGAAGAGCATCTCTAAATGGACACCAAGTCAAACCTTGAAGCAAATGGGTTACAACAGCAGAAGACCATACTGGGTGCCGCTCCTGTGAATTAAAAACAGGAATTTGAGGGTATGTCATGTTTGTGTAATATATGTATGGTCGGAAGGGATCCAATTTCACTGCAGGAAACTGTAAGTGACAAATAAAGGCTTCGTCCATTTATTGGCTCATGCTTCAGGCCATTTGTTGGTGTGCATGCAGTTATTCTTTATGAATGTAGTTCGCCATGACAAAATAGATTGTTAATATAATCAAGTCATGCCTCTAATAAAAGACTCAAGTCTTTTAAATTGTTCTTCGTTTTTCAAATTTCAAAAAATTTCAAATGCATTAAAAACTGAAATCATGGCTTCAAGGCTTTAATAGGCTGAAATATATGAAATCAAAGGTTTATTTATTCAAATAATTAATCATTAAGGAAAATGTGCTTGTTATAAACTAAATATATAACCAATCAAGTAAACATTTTAGGCAGAATTTTTCTTATTTTGGGTGTATGAAGATTAACTCGAGTCTGAAGGATGATAATGTATATAAATATTTTCAAAAGCCGCATTTAGTTTGGTTGCATTTGAAAGCATTTACACATTAAAGAGATCAGACTATTGCCGGGATGGATCTTATTTTTTTTCAGGTGATTCAGGTGGTTTTATATTTTCTGGTGGTGGATATATAGATTTAGTTGGTAATATTCATAGATTCAAACTATATGCAACAGGCTTCATATTGTCTTGTTTGCAGTGTTGGGGAGTAACGGAATACATGTACCGCCGTTACGTATTTAAAATACAAAATACGAGTAACTGTATTCCGTTACAGTTACCGTTTAAAAAGGTGGTATTCAGAATACAGTTACTTTGTTGAAATAAAGGGATTACAAGGCGGTATTTTCCTGTTTCATATGCTAGGCTGTCCCCTCTCTATTTTTGGTAATTCCACGCTGGTGGAAACCCAAACAAAACACACATTAAGAGGCTCTAATGCCTGGGTCTCAATCTCCGGCCCATGTCACCTCTACTTGCGGTCGCATAATGACGTGAAGGAATATTTTTTAAAGTTATTATTCAAAAATTTATTTAATATGAAGGCAACAGGCAGTGTTACAGGCACAGCCCTAAAGAATGTAGCTTCATGGACAGTGTAGTCCGTGCTGCAGGGAGACTGGACTGCCATACACGTTATGTGTCTGTTAGCGCCAGGGAGGGAGAAAAAGGAAAAGTACGAGTCGTCACCCACCAGAAATAGGAGATGGAAGCATGTAAATATAATAATAACCACTGCAGCCAAAAAGAGTGCCTGACGAGCCCAGTTGTAAGTAAGTTATTAAGACTTGACTGTACACTGTGTTCGTGTTCCGTTGGAGCAGCCTTTCAACGTCTCTCTCTGTCTCTCGCTAGCAAAGTTGACCCACACAACAAAGTAAAGCTAGTTTTCGGCTAGGAGCCCAACACGGAACCGACGTATTAGCCAGAGGTCCCTTTATATGGTTCGGAGGCACGGACCTTTATATACGCGCGGAATAGTTTTCTATACAAGATCGCTGCAAAAAGTGCAGCCTTACCTAATGTCCACCCTACTGTTACTCATTTTATATTAAGATTTAAAAAGCTAGTTGGTATTGGTATGGTGAGTATCCTTCAGTAATAGTAATAAATCACACAGCAATCGTACATTCATGTAGTTGTAAAAAGCATGATAATATATTAAGTAATCCAAAGTATTCAGAATACGTTACTCTCATTGAGTAACGTAACGGAATACGTTACAAAATACATTTTGGGACATGTATTCTGTAATCTGTAGTGGAATACATTTTAAAAGTAACCTTCCCAACACTGCTTGTTTGAGACATTGTTATAAAGACATCCATCATTTAGCATCATTTTTATTTTAAAAATCAAACATTAGTTTATACCAAACTAACAAACCTGTGCTCTACTCATACAGCAACCATAAAACAATCACAGATTGTGTATTCATGTTTTTTTTTTTTTGGTTTGCAGATGTGATGGATTCAGTGAAGCTGATTCCAAAGCCAAAAGAGCCACTGCTCCTCCCAAAACCTGATGGAGATGGCTGTGTGCGCTGTGCTGTGGTAGGTACCGTAGAAATCCTGAGCGGCTCAAAGAAGGGGGTGGAGATTGATGGCCATGATTACGTTTTTCGGTAAGAAAAAACAACAGAACAAACCTGTTGGCTTTGTTTGACAGACACTAGGCCAGTGTAAAGAAAGACAAAGCAGTGTAAAGCATACCTTGCTCTATCTTTCCTTGTGACTCTCATACCATAATTTATAAAGTTAACTTCGATACAAGTCATATGGGGTCAGAGTCCGCTGAGTCCATACTGGCTGGATCGTTCTGTCACAGCTGGTCAGGCTGGACTCAAACACAAGACTCTGAGTGGTGCAGGTAAAGGACGGTAGTATTGCAGTCTTAGCTACTTTCACACTGATGAGAAAATGTATTCTCGATCTGAACCAGGTATAAACGTCCTGAAACCATGTTGTTTTAATCTGTCTGGCAGGATCAATGGTGCCATCACCAACGGTTATGAGGAACATGTAGGAAACAAAACATCAGTGTACGTTCACACAGCCCACTCCATCACTACATTACTTTACTTGCTCAAGAAGTACGGGTACAAATCTGCCCCTCATGATGAGGTACTTCAACTTAAAAAACAACAGTGTCATATTATTTTTATTTCCCCTGCACACAATAGAGATGGATTCTCTCATTTTCCTTTTAGCAGGGTATAAAGTATGTGATGATTCCTGAGGGGGTGAGGGATTTCCAGTGGCTCAAGGCTCTTCTCAGAGGAGAAAAAGTCTCTGCTGGCCCATATCGCAATAAACTGTGAGTATAAATTGCAATTCAATTTATTAAGGTTGGGAGACAGTTTCCTGGACTCAGTTTGACTGGAACGTACCTCGTTGAAAGGCAAACCTTCTGCGTCTTGAGCTAGCATTGGCCACCAGAAAAGGCATTCCAGGAAAGAGATGGTCCGGTGGATGCCTGAATGGCAGGTGAACCTTGCCATGTCGGCCCACTGGAGAACTCGGGACCACACCGGGGTCGGAAAGTAAAGCTGCTCCGGCAGCCTAGGCTTGGGATCATGCCGACTTATTGATTCATTCACTCGAGAATCAGTGAGGGCCTTGAGTGAATGAGTGGTTGACTGAATGGTGAGTTTAGCAGGTAGCATAAAGCGTGGAGGAGAGTGAGATGTAGCAATTTCGCCCACCAGTATTCCTTGCACTACTGTGTGGGCGTGGTCTTCTGGCTGTGCTGGACAGGAATACATGTAATGCCCTTTCTGGTCGCAGTACAAACACTCACCGGCCATGAAGCTGCGATTTTGTTCCGCTAGGGTTAGCCTTAAGTGACCAAGCTGCATCAGTTGTTCCTCACTGATCTTTCCTTCTTCTTCGTGGTCACCAGCAGGGAAGGGGTATTTCCACTGGAAGCTATTCTGACACAAACCGGAGCATTCTGGGAACCTGTGTTCTGTGTTCCCCGATGACACAGAACATGAAGGAATGGAGAGTAGCATGTAATTCTCTCACCGGTAATTTGTTCTTTAAGTCGATGGAGTAACGACAAAAATATCAATAAATATATAAATTTTTTTATTTATTGTCTGTTGCCTCAGGTCAACACTGTAATATAATTTAATGCAGAAAAAAATACATTAAGAAAAAATGAATTAAAAAAGTATCTCAAGTCTAGAGCAAACACCTGCAATATGTATACAACATTTATTAAAAAAATGAGAAAATATCACTCCATGCAGATATGAGCTGCAAAGACAGGGAGCAATATATAAAAAAAAAAATTATTTTAGTGAAAATATTTCAGTTAAATATAATCAAATCAATCAAATCAAAAAACAGCATTGCTGTATTTCTATTTACTTTTAAAACCAGTTACTAGTTGCCATTTGTTTCACAAATACAGTTTGCACATTTTGAGTTCACATAAAAGCCTTATCTGCATACATATAAAACGTTAGTGGCATGTAATTCAGATGTATCTTTATCCATCCATCCATCCATCCATTCTCCTCTACTTATCAATAATTATATGTAAATGTTACGTAAGGCCCAAAATGGCCTCTGTAAAGAAAAAAGAAACACCAAAGCATGCAATTAATACAAAAAAATCTAAAGTAATGCCAACCCAAAAGCTTAGTGGGGGAATCTCTCCTTCCTTTTCCACCATGCTATACTCTGTAACATAATTATAACAATTTAGCCATTCAGCTGCCTGATGGACACCTTTAAAGCATGTTCATTTAACACATGCAATTTCAGTCCAGGACTTTTCTAACAGGACATTCTACGGAAATTAAAATTCACCTTTTCTTCTCCAAATCAAAATGTCTTCCGTGGCATATATATGTGACTAACAAGTGTGCTATCTTTTGTCTTCTAACCTTGCCAGACCAAGAAACTACTATTCAGGGCAGTACAATGAAAGTCGTTTCTACGTTCTACATCAGGACTTCCTCCTATATGTGCGCAACAGGTCAGCCTGCAATTAACACCCTGTACACAGTATTTTGGTTTAAAATGATTCAGCTATTATTTCATTTTTCTAGCAATGCTTATTTAAAGAATTATTTAAAAGAATTATGAATATTTAGAAGAAAGCTGTGAATGATGTGGAACTTAAATCCAAGCCACTATGCACTGTAAAAAATTCAACTCAACAGATATCAAAAAGGTATTGTGATGAACTCAGGTGGAACAAGGATGAATCTATACTTCATCTGTTACTTGCAGTTTCTGTATGTTGTTTACCACTCTACTCCAGGAATGCAACTTTATTAGCGTAAAGTAAATAATTACCACAGGACTCAGTCATGGTGGCCCATTGCTAGCCACATTCAATACTGCGATACAGCTTTGACTCACATTATAAATGAACAATAAGAATGAGAAAAAAACACAACATCACTGGAATAACTGTTAGAACATGGTAACTCAGACATGGACGTCAGCATGAAGAGTCCCATGAGTTCTTGAACAATATATTTAAACAGTACTTTATTTATTTATAGAGCCAAAATCTAGAGTCACCACTCATTTCCTTGTATTTGCTGGGAAAATGGGAAATATTTGCAACAATCTATTGAAATGTGTGCAAACATACATGGAAATACAGTATATTAGACAAAAAACAGTCTGTACAATTCTGATCAATCAGTATTTGTTGTGACCACCTTTATTTTTCAACACAGTCTGAACTCTCTCAGGCAAACTTTCTTGTAATTTCTTTAAGTAGTCTTCGGGAGTAGTGCTCAAGGCTTCTTGAAGTACATCCAGCATTCTCGGGTTGTTGGGTGTCTTCTGTTCCATTCTTTGTCAAGATGATCCCACACTGCTTAAATAATGTTGAATTCTCTGGGGAGGCCAGTCCATGATTGATATTGTTTTACTGAGTAATTTTCTATGCAGGTTTTCTTTTACAGTGTGTTTGGGATTTGGAGGTTGCCTATTGTGGTGTCATAGCAATGTAGCTCATTTTCTATATGTGTATGTTTATCTGATGATTCTTCTTCATCCACA
Source organism: Oreochromis niloticus (assembly GCF_001858045.2). Lineage (NCBI taxonomy): Eukaryota > Metazoa > Chordata > Actinopteri > Cichliformes > Cichlidae > Oreochromis > Oreochromis niloticus. Next base: position 195,617 of record NW_020327438.1, on the reverse strand, counting down.
GGTTCTTACTGTCACATAATTTGAAAAAAAACACTCTGGCCTTTAGTCAGACCAACCAATGGGGCATTTGCTCTCTTCTTGGCCCTGCACACCTGTGACATAGTAAGTTAAAGTTACTTGAACTTTTTTGTGCTGAATGTTGGTATTCACAGCTTTACAATTATTGACCTTACAATTAACTCTAGAATGAGTAAGTCAACTTTCAGGTTTTTTCTCACACAGCCAAAAGGAATCTGTCGGAAATAAGAGGAAAAGTCAAAGACATCATGGAAAAATATATATTTACTCTGCAAGTTAAACAAAAGGTCTTAACAATAGTGATTAATGGAGTGCCACCCACTGCATGAGAAGTTACTTCATAAAGCATTGAGATGAGCGTTTTCATTGTTCTTGGTGTTTTAAAACCAGTCGTGACCAGAGCAGGATGGATCTGACTGTTAAACTGCACATTCGCATGTTGTTAGTGAGTGAGCATACCCCAGATAATCCTCTTTTCTGACATCACCAAAATGTCCAATATAGCCACTATCTGTCCAACCATCTCAGCCTTGCCTCTCTAACTTTGTCCCCAACCTAAGCTGTCCCTCTAATGCACTCATTTCTAATCTTGTTCACTGATTGAATTTTTTAACCATAATTTCAGCTTAATGCCTTGGAGTTGTAATTCCTGTTATACATAATAGTCAGCCGCCTATTTTTTGAGGGTATTATTTTGTTATTAGACTATCAGAATTTGTGTGAAAATAAACTCTTTTTATTATTATCCAGAACTTATTTTTCTTTTTCAGAAAGACAGCCTTGCTCTTATTTTAACAGTTAAAAAAAGGATATGTATATACAGTCCAGATCAAAGATTTAAGACCACTTGAAAAATCGCAAAAAATCACATTTTGTATGGTTGCATCTTAACAAGGTTCCAAGTAGAGCTTCAACATGGAACAAGAAGAAATGGGAGTGAGACAAAACAACGCCCCTGCACCTCCTGAAGCTCCATTGTTACACTGAAGGAAAAAGCACCCGTGACCATTATGGTGTCCCCTTCACTGTGGCACGTAGAAAACATCTCAGGTGGGATCTGCTTGTCATGCCAGTAACGTTGGAAACCCTCAGGACCATCAAGGTTGAATTTTTTTTCTCATCAGAGAATAAAACTTTCTTCCACCTTTCAATGTCCGATGTTCTCTTGCAAAGTCCAAATGGTCAGTTCTGTGGCGTTCAAGGAGACGAGGCCTTCGAAGACGTTTTTTGTTTTTGAAGCCCTTCAGTCTCAGATGCCGTTTGATGGTTATGGGGCTGCAGTCGGCACCAGTAACGGCCTTAATTTGGGTCATGGATCATCCAGTGTCTTGACGGACAGCCAGTTGGATCCTCTGGCTCAGTGCTGGTGAAATTTCTCTGGGTCTTCCACTTGACTTTTTTGTTCCATAAGCCTCAGGATCATTTAAGAAATTTCAAATGACTGTCTTACTGCTTCCCACCTCAGCAGTGATGGCACGCTGCGAGAGACCCTGCTTATCCAGTTCAACAACCCGACCACATTCAAAAAGGGAAAGCATGACAGTGTGACTACTTGGCAGAAAATGACAATGAATCCAGATTTTTGCACAGATTTGGCCTTTTAAAGGCATGCGGTCCTAAACTTTTGATCAGCTGTAAAACAGCCTGTTTTAGTTTAAGTGTTGTTTTCAATAAGTTGCATATTTAAAAAAATTTTTTGTCTCACTCCCATTTCTTCTTGTTGCATGCTGAAGCTATACTTGTAACCTTGTTAAGATGCAAATATGCAAAATATGATTTTTTGCCATTTTTCAAGTTGCCTCAAACTTTTGATTGTATGAACTCTTTGTAACCTCTGTCACCAAAAGTAGGCGTTGTTGCAGACAGGGAGTGAACCCAGAATGCAGGACTTGACAAGTAGACGTGAAATTAAAACCACGGTAAAACCACATTAACTCTTGCAAAACAGTGGAGAAAAACAAAAGCAAAAACAATAACCAAGGATTGTGATAAACTGACTAGCAACGAGACAGAGACAGACTGAACATGAAGAGGAACTAGCATTAAAAAAAAAGAAAAAAAGGACTATAAATAACAAACTCCAGGACACTAGTAAATAACATATTTCGGAACTAGAGCATAAATAATCTTATACTTTCAAAGCAACAAATTACAAGTCTAGAACCAAAACTTAAACTTTGCGTCAGAGGAGGAAAATAGTGGATATTACTTTTATTTTTAATGCACAAAAGGACAAGAGCACAATAGTAAAGTTCAAACTGCATCTAGGACAGAAATAGCTGCCTTACGCTGCTAACACAACTTTAGCTCTTTGCCAACACCGACAGTATGCTAACACTAAACTAGCCAAGAACCCAGAGTTATATTAAAGCTGAGTGTATGACCCCAGGCCAGCAGTCAGACCCTAACTTTAACAGGTAACAAACTGATGTGCAGGCTGCAGCCTCCATTTCTACCTGTTCATGTTTCTAAAGTAGAATCACTTTGGCAATCGATTCAAAGTCTCTTTGTACTGGTTTTCATCTTTGCTTTGTGCTGTTGGCTTTGTGTAATACTAAGACAAAGATCATATGTGTGTTAGGACAGGGATTTGGGTTGGTGTTTATGACTGTAGTCAACAGCTTTATATTGTTAAATGGTAATTATGAGACAGTGCATTTCAGGTCACACGAAAGTAGTGTAACATACCACAAGTACACTTTTAATTCTTCTAGACCTGAGTGCAGCATTTGACATGTTGACCACACAATCCTATTAAATCGTCTAAAGACAAGTGTCGGCATTCAAGGCTCTGCTCTAAAATGGTTTGCCTCTTACTTAGAGAGCAGAACATACTCTGTGATGCGGGGTAACAAATACTCTTCCCCTGCTACACTCCCTTGTTTTTTCAATAAGTTGAATGCTCAAAAAAAATCTTTTGTCTCACTCACTTGTTGCATGTTGAAGCTCTACTTGGAACCTTGTTAAGATTAACTATGCAAAATACGATTTTTCGCCATTTTTCAAGTTGCCTTAAACTTTTGATTGCATGAACTCTTAGTAACATCTGTCACCAAAAGCAGCCCATACATATATATATATATATATATGTGTATAAGGATTCTTTTTGTACCCTTTTTTCTCTGCCTTTTTTCTCTGCTTCTGTCATCCTCAGGTCGATGCATATGGATTTATGACTGATGACTACATGAAATACTCATTTACAATACATAAACCATGACTACATTTTGGAGAAGAATACATGGAAAGACCTAAGGAAAAGAAACTTAAAAAATTCCTAAAATTCCTACATGCAGTTTTTTTTTTTGCAAAGACGAAACTACGTGAGACAATGTGTGATGCTCAGTTTCACTGATGATGGTAGCTGTTTGTGTTTTTTTTACAACTCCTTTTGTGGTGTTATCAAATGCAAAAGAGGGCCGAGCAGTAATAGCTCACTAAACATACAAACTAAACCAGAAAAGTTGATTTGATTATTATCACTCATCTCGGGAAGTCAATGTTATGTTAAAGTTGATCTCTGTGGGTAAATTTGCATAAATTAAAATCAAACATTTGCAATAGCTGGGATTGAGTCAAGTGCATTACTGCAGAGGAATTATTTTTGTCTTTCTTTTTACTATTGTTTTAATTTGGTCACATTAAAGGGATTTTCAGTATGAAGTTTTAGGTCATGCCAAAGCAACTCAATCAGATTGCAGTTTGGAAATTGAATAGGACACTCTAAAACCTTCTTATTTTTAAAAATGTTTTGGACATTCAGAGGTGGAGTGGCTGTTGTTTTGGATCATTGTCCTAATGCTGCATCCCAAGTGTTCTTAAGCTTCAGGGAATGAACTGATGGCCAGACATTCTCCTTTCATGATTTTCTGGTAGAGAGCAGAATTCATAGTTATATCACTTATGGGCCCTGACAATCACGCTACCACCACCATGTTTGACTGTTGGTATTATGTTAATTTTATTAAATGATGTGTTGGTAGCATGCCAGATGTAATGGGACCTTACAAATAGTTCAGATTTTCTCTCGTCAGTCCACAGAACATTTTCAGTCTTGGGGATCATCAAGATGTTTTTTGGCAAATGTGTGATGAGCCTTTGTATTCTTTTTGGTCAGCAGTGGTTTTCTTAATTCAGTAGGCAGTAATCAGGCCTCAGTGTGGTTACTAAATTTGTGGTTAATTAAAGTTAATTCATGACTTAATAAGCAAGGGCAATTCCTTTTTTACTTAAGACCAGGTAGGTTTAGATATTTTTTTCCCTTTAATAAAATTGTATTGTTAATCTTTGTTAATTTACTCTATTAATATCTTTGTCTGACATTAAAATGTTTTCAGTTATCTGAAGTAAGGGTGACAAATATGCAAAAACCAAAAACCAGAAAGCGGGCAAATACTTTTTCATAGCATCGCATGTATTACAAAATTGAAACTGTACTGACAGTGAAATTAATCATTTTTAAACTGAAATAAATGTATTCCAGACAAAATGTTAACTTCTAACTTTAGCAGAAAATATAAACAGTGTAAAGTAATCAAATATATTTGCTTGCATTTGAGTACTTCATATTGTTTGTGGTTTTTTGGCCAATTTTACTATTGGTTACAGACTTTCATTTTTACATTTATGCCTTTTCAGCTTCTATATGAAAGAAATGTTGACAAAAGATTGATATGTAATCCAGGTATATCTTTATAATAATTTAAGTTCAATGTGTTATTGAGCTTTAAGATAAACACTGTTAATGCCTGTTTGTGACAGCTGTATTTACAGCTTTTACTTGTAGCACTTTATGTGGAAACCAAATACCGAATTATATCTTCCACCCTTGAAAGAGGCATAATAACAAAATTATATTATTTTCCTTTCTCTTAATGTTTGTTGGATTTTAGTGGTTGGCGTTGCTTTTATAGTAAATTTAAATTTCTAGAGGTTTAATGGGGGAAAGAAGCTGTGATGTTATTGTGGCTGTTTGCCTTGATACTAGAGCCTGTATTTCTCTATTAATTTTTGTTCTTTATTGTTTTCAAAGTTGTATGTTCCAGAAAAAGTAGTTTTTGTAAAACACAAAACATTCAGTCAAACACAGCAAGCTGTTTATCAACAACATCAATGACTGCTCAAATGGTCTGTAACATCTGTAAACATTGTGCATGTAAGCTATATTATAAAGGAAATAAAGCTGAAAGATTTGTGTGATGTGTTAGTGTTGTGTTTTATCATTCACTAGCATTTATCATTCATTGTCACTAACACAAAGTGTGTGAAGAAGAGGTGGGTGGATACTAAATACAGGGAGGCAATTGTTTACTGACATTAGTGATCTGTAGAGCCTATTTCAAATCTAACATAAAGATTTGCTCACTGGCTCTGTTGGAGAGACTTAGTCAAAATAATTTCACAACAGTTGAATTTCACAAGCAGTTTAATGGCCAAGTGAAAGTGGGTATCCTGGAGTGATATTATAGCATGGACATAAATAGATACTGATGGAACCAGGAAGCTTTGTATTGATGATATATTTGCTGATAACAAATGCAGAATGTATTGTTACATTGTAACCTTGGTTCTTTGAGTGAGTGCCCCCCCCCCAATTACATATTCCATATGTACAGGGCTGGAGAAATAGTTTTGATGAAGCCTCAGCACAGTGTTCCTCCATCCTGTCGTAGAAAGACATATCTAAATACATATTTTCTGAAGAAATAGGGCACAGTCACTGTTGCATTGTAAAATGGGGCATGTATCCCCATGTATAGATTTCCACTGATTAAACTCACATACAGAGATTCCCTCCTCTACTGGTGTCTGTATGTTCCGACCTGAAATTTTACACAGAAATCTCATTTAATTGGCTCTAATTTTTTGCATGATTATTGCAGTATTTTTGTTCACTCACCAGAACAAAAAGCATCTGAATGTTTGAATGTTTCTCTTCAAATTTACACAGAGCACCAACGTTTTGATAATTCTGCCTAAATATTTCTGAACCTAACTCTACATTCCTGTGTTGTCATTACATGTCACTTAAAATATCTGAATTTCGTGTTTACTTGTTTGTAACGTGTTAATTGCACTGGTGTGTCTGTTATCTTTATGATTGATAAATCTGCTGACCTCTTGGTCAGGCCACGTCTGAAGAGGAGACCTCTTTTCAGAGAAACCTTTGCCTGCATAAATAAATAATATAATGGTGGCAGCACGGTGGTGCAGTGGTTAGCACTGTTGCCTCACAGCACAAAGGTCCTGCTAAACAGTTCAAGCCTTTAGAATTATGTCTTCATTACTTGGTTTAACCTACTCCTGGGTAAGTACACCTCACTCTAGGTTCAGGAAGGAGCTGGATATGAGTGCGAATAATAATAACACACAGGAATTTCAGTTAACTGTCACTTTAGTTTTCAACAGGTAACAGCTTCATCAGAGATAACAACCTGGGCCGAAATAAAATAAAAGTAAAATGCGTTGCCCTTAATTATTCAAATTGTCCCTTTAAAAGGTATTTTGTTAGGTTGCAACCTCATCTTTCAGTTTGTTCCTCAGAGTTTTATAGAGTTGAGAGTCAGTCAAGTCAAACCACAGATCAGGTGAGGGAATGATCTGTAATGATCTGTCAGTCAGCAACTCCTGAGTCTAGAGAAGTCTCGCGCCTGGTGTATTTATAGTCTGGAGTGCTCTCTTTTTTTCTATTCACTGTTGCAAGTTGGGATGACTGGTGGAATCCTACCAGAAACCAAATAAATCTTTGTCTGTCTAACTGGTTGTGCTGATCTGGATCCTGGAGATCACACTGGGAGGCTCGCTGTTGGAGTCAAATTGTTAAATGTTGTCATTGTGTTACTTAAATTTGTAAGTCTTGGTTCAAGCAGTATGATCAAAGACATTCCTTTGTCTCTGACCACCTCTCCAGACTGTTGGATGGTGGGGGAGGCTATAGTGTTTTATTATAGGGACATCTATGTGAGGGTTCTGTTTTCTTGTTTAGTAAGCTTCCTGCCTTTATGACCCTTTTGTGGGCAGGAGGTCACACAAACGCACCCCCAAACACAAACACACACATACAGATGCTTGCACATACATGCACACACACACACACACACACACGCAGTGTTTTAACCTTTTGTGACCATAGGGGGGTTTTACAATGGGTGGTGCTTGTATTCACTGTATTCTCAGAATAAAAGGCTGCAAGGAAGGCTGTTTATTTGAAGTTGGCTAGGAGACAGGTGAGGAGCGTTCAGCTCCAAGAGCCTGGTTCCGACTAGTCTCCCTGGCTAGCAAGTAAAACCCTGTTCCGTCATTGTCTTGCTTTCTTCATGAGGAATAAGTTTCTAAACCAGCGGGGCCTGTGGAAGCGCAGACCCAACACTCGCCATCAATTGGAATCACTTGTCTTTCCTCATGGAGCTCATAGCTCAATAAAAGACCTGAACTGTATTTAGAAACAGGTTTATAGTCTCTGATCTATCACTTCATTTTCATATAATAAAATTCCACTTTACATTCTCTTTTACAGCATTCAAGTGAATCATACATTCAGAAATTAAACATTAACTGCAATTTGCAATTATTTACATCCTGAAAATGTGTGGTACTCTTCAGTTAACAGATTAAATGTAACTTTTGTTAGAACTTCTGTCTAACCAGCATAGTTGCGATACACACACATAGCACAATTATTAGACAAATGAAATACAAATGTTAAAGCTTAAAATTTCCTTAGAACATACATTACAACTAAATTCTGCACAATAAGTTATCAAATTGCATTTGTTTCCTCATAACACAAGTGCTCCTCATTGATATGACACATACAGTAGAAAATAGCGTTGTATGCCATGCATTTTATTTTTCTGGTGCTAATTAACACAGTGTCGGCTTTTTTCTTTTTTCCTTCAAGTTGCTGGTAGCAACATGCCACGTTAACGCACAACTTCCAGTAGATCTTCAAAATAAAAGCTCCTGCTAGGCACAGCAGGAAGTGTGGAACTAAAACACACTGGGCAATCGTGGCTCAAGAGTTGGCAGTTCGTCTTGTAATTGGAAGGTTGCCGGTTCGAGCCCCGGCTTGGACAGTCTCGGTCATTGTGTCCTTGGGCAAGACACTTCACCCGTGCCTACTGGTGGTGGTCAGAGGGCCCGGTGGCGCCAGTGTCCGGCAGCTTCACCTCTGTCAGTGCGCCCCAGGGCGGCTGTGGCTACAATGTAGCTTGCCATCACCAGTGTGTGAATGGGTGGATGACTGAATGTGTAAAGCGCTTTGGGGTCCTTAGGGACTAAGTAAAGCGCTATACAAATACAGGCCGTTTACGATTTTTCACATCATCACTTCTTGTAACAATAAAATAAAACAAATAAAAGAACGATTCTGTAACTAAACAAATCACCTACAAATCTAATCTTATTTTAACCCTTTTCTCCAGCTGGATTACATTGGGAATCTCGCTTCCCCGCTGTCTTGTTAAGATTTTATTTTATATATATAAAAAAATTCCCCTCTCGCCATGTACCTGGGAGCTTGAGGATGCTGTCCAGTATCATTGCTGTTGCTAGGACTGCGCTTTTCTGGCAGATGTTGTTCCTGGGATCTGCTGGAGCCACTTGCCTATGTTGGGGGTTACTGCACCAAGTGCTCACATTACCACTGGGACCACTGTTACCACTGGGTAATGTATGTATATATACCAGTCGAAAGTTTGGAAACTAATAAATGTTCAGTTTTTATGCCATATGTCAGAACATGATCTAGAGTGTGATTAATGTGGTGGGTAGCTTCTTTTATATGTTGTCTGAGCTGAGCACTAAAGCAGACAAAGATTTTGAGAAAATCAGATACTAAGGGCCAGGTGGATGATATATAACAACAATTTAAATGTTTTTGATTTTTCCACTCTCAAAAACAATGAATACCCCAGGGCTTTTGCAGTAATAAATGAATACTGGTATGTTCCCTTTTCACTAATGTCTGCAATATCCAACCTGTACAGTCAATAATGATTCAGTCACACACTCTCACACAAACACAATAATATATATATTAATATCTAAACATTTTTACAAATGTTTTTTTTTATGAATGGTTAGATTGTTTTCTTTGCACTGAATGGGACAGCATATAATTTTCTTAAAAGATTCTGAATTTGATAGCAGACAGGTTAACTTTGTGGCTCTGGCACAGCCCATACTCCCCTAGACAAACACAACAGGTCCAGATACTCTACATGGACTTCAGAACCACGTAACACCATCATTTTAAATAAACTGGCAGACAAACTTCATGCACTGACTGACATATGTTACTGGGTACTAACGTTTCTCACCCACCGCCCTTAAGCTGTCAGACTGGGCAAGCAAACATTCTCTAGTGTAGAGCCACTACCTCCTTCTGTATGTTCTGTACACGCAACTATAAAATTTTCCATTACATGAACACCACTGTTAAGTTTGCAGATCATACAAGTCATTGGACGCATGACTGACAAAAAGGATTCATCCAGGGAAGAAGCTCATACTTAACATTTGCAAATAATAACAGTCTTAAATGCTTAAATACATTATACAGGATGAACCAGGATATTGCCTAAATGGCATTGCACTCACCACACCCACATTTAGGCAACACCCAACTCGCAAATTTAGATATCATGTACTAAAAATAAAGATGTAACTTCGTAGTTACATTTACCCCTTAAGCTAAAAACCTCCAATTATCCCCTTGGAAGAGACAAGAGAAGAGAAATTTCATCCTGATAGGAATGGTCCTCTTCAGATGCCAAAGCCTCTATCCATAAAGAACAGGTGGTCACTGAATGAGTTGATGCCTATTATATTATGATCCTAATGAAATGCTACTACCTTCAGAGTCACCTGATCTCAACTCATCTGAACAGCATCCGAATGGAGATTGGGAACACATAATGAAAACACTAAATGAGGAAATATGTGTCCATCCCTCGGACACATAGTGTGGTGTTCCTGAACCAGTGTAACCATGGAATCACTTAAACCTATTTTATGCTCGCCTTTGTCATTCTTATGAACAGTGGTAGTGTTTTCAGTGTGATTTCCGCTTGTTGTCCACCCACTGATTTTTTTTTATCATGGCACAAGGGTATGACTGTGTTGGTCTTCACTAGGGCTGCTCAATTAATCGAATTTTAATCGTGATTACGATCTGGGCTTTCAACGATCATTAAAAATGACTGAGCCGATTATTAGCTCCTCCTCTCGCGCTGCTCCGTGTGGCAAATCGAGCGCACCTCTCTGCGTTTCGAACACGCGTCACAACAGGCTACGTCCACACGTACACGGGTATTTTTGAAAACGGAGATTTTCCGTTTTCGTTTTAAAAAATAATCCCGTCCACACGTAAACACAAACATGAAGGAAAACGCTGCTAGGAACATGCCAAAGCAACAGGTGGCGATATATTCCTAACCGTGTAGAAATGTTGGCCAATCAGAAGTCTAGAAGCCTCGGTAGGAAATAGTAAACAAAGATGGGGCATAGAAGCAGAACCGAGTCGTATGTGTGGAGGGACAGTAACTGTGTGTGTATATGTAAGCATTTAAACACTGCAGAGAGTACAATTAACAGTAACAGTATTGTAGAAATTCATTTCACCGAAACAATAACGTGGCGCACAGTGTGACGTCAAAAAAGGCGCACACCTTTGACGCTACGTTTTCTCCGTTTTCCTCGTCCACACGTAAATGCAAAAACGGAGTTTTCTAAAATATCCACCCTGGCAGGCGATTTTAGAAATCTCCGTTTTCAATGACCAAAAACGCCGTTTACGTGTGGACGAAAGGTGCAAACGCATAGAAAAATCTGCGTTTTCAAAAATACCCGGGTACGTGTGGACGTAGAGGACCCGAGGGAAGCTCGGAAAGCTAGGAAAGCTAAGCAGAAGTTATTTGGTGAGGAGAGGATAATGGCTGCTGAAGAAAGAATGCCGTTGGTTGAAAAGAGAGGTAAAATGACTTAAGTGGTGTGGAAACATTATGGGTTCGCGGAGTCAGACGTGGATCAAGTAGACATAGTGTGGAAACTTTGCTACGGTGTCATAGCTGCACCACAGAGCAACACTACAAATTTATTCAATCATTTTAAGACCGCTCACAAAGTGACATACGATCAAACAATGAAGGAACATAGAGAAAAACTCTTGACAACACCTGCTTCATCCTCACAGACTTCCATTCACGCTACCCTGTACAACGCGACTAAATATCCCACCAGCTCCCAGAGACACAAGGAGATAACAAACGCGGTAACGTTTTCCTCGCCAAAGACCACTGCTCAATTAACACAGTGAACAACCAGTATTACGCAGTATTTTTAAGTTCACTAAACATAGATGTTTACATTTTTCATTTATTTTTTATATTGCAAACAATTGCACTGTTATCAGTATTTGCACACTATTTTATATTATTTTTTGACATCTTTAAAGCCATTATTCAATACATTGTTATTGTTAAATAAATATCGTCAAATAATCGAGATCTCAATTTCAGTGAAAATAATCGTGATTATCATTTTTGCCATAATCAAGCAGCCCTAGTCTTCACCAACATTTCAATGATCTATTAGTACAGGAGCTATAAGATTCATCTCACACCCTAAAAAATGCTGGGTTAAAAATAACCCAATTTGTAACCCAGTGCTGGGTCGAATATGGACCGAGCCAACGCTGGGTTGTTTCAACTTAACAGGGTTGGGTTATTGGTTTGACCCAGCACACTGGGTTAGGATAACTATCCAAAAAATGGGTTAAATTGACTAATGTTTAACATTGAGGTTACCAAAAATTGGGTTAAACTGGCCAATGTTGAAACCTGAGGTTAATTAAAAATTGGGTTAAATTGCCTAATGTATAAAGTTGAGGTTAATAAAAAGTGGGTGGAAACTCAGAAGCCATCACAAGGGTTATATTACCATTAGTATTTGGGTTAACATTTCTACTTACTATAAAATTCAACATATAAAAACTAGATTCAAAAATACTTTTATTACCATATGATACATACACCGCATTCCAAATTATTATGCAAATTGTGTTTAAGTGTCATAAAGATGAAATAAGTTGTTTTTCAATTAAACCCATGGATGGAATTGTGTCTCAGGGCTCTTTGAATGACTGAAATCAATCTCAGACACCTATGATCATTAGTTTGCCAGGTGAGCCCAATTAAAGGAAAAACTACTAAAGAAGGATGTTCCACATTATTAAGCAGACCACCATTTTCAAGCAATATAGGAAGGAAAAAGGATCTCTCTGTTGCTGAAAAGCATGAAATAGTTGAATGCCTTGGACACGAAAATGTAAGCGTGATCACCATAATGTTAAGAGATTTGTGGCTGAGTCAGAGTACACACGGGGTTGTGCAGATAAAGGCACAATGAGGAAGGTTTCTGCCAGACAAATACATCAGATTAAGAGAGCAGCTACTAAAAGGCCATTACAAAGCAGCAAACACATATTTGAAGCTGCTGGTGCCTCTGGAGTCCCGCGAACATCAGGGTGTAGGATCTTACAGAGACTTGCTGTTGTGCATAAACCTTATATTTGGCCACCCCTAACGAATGCTCACAAGCAGAAACGGCTGCAATGGGCCCAGAACTACATGAAGACTAATTTTCAAACAGTCTTGTTCACTGATGAGTGCAGTGCAACCCTGGATGGTCCAGATGGATGCAGTGGTGGATGGTTGGTGGACCTCCACCATGTTCCAACAAGGCTGCGTCGTCAGCAAGGAGGTGGTGGAGTCTTGTTTTGAACCGGAATCGGGGGAGAGAGCTGGTCGGCCCCTTTAGGGTTCCTGAAGGTGTGAAAATGACCTCTGCAAAGTATGTGGAGTTTCTGACTGACCACTTCCTTCCAAGGTAGAAAGAGAAGAACTGTGCCTTCTGCAATAAAACCATCTTCATGCAAGACAATGCGCCATCTCATGCTACAAGGAATACCTCTGCATCACTGGCTGCTATCGGCATAAAAGGAGAGAAACTCATGGTGTGGCCCCCATTCTTCCTTGAATTCAGTCCTGTTGAGAACCTTTGGAGCATCCTCAAGCAAAAAAATATGAGAGTGGGAGGCAGTTCACATCCAAACAGCAGCTCAGGGAGGCTATTCTGACATCCTGCAAAGACATTCAAGTAGAAACTTTCCAAAAACTCACAAGTTCCATGGATGCAAGAATTGTAAAACTGCTATCAAATAAGGGCTCCTATGTTAATATGTAACTTGACCTGTTAAGATGTTTTTGATTGAAATAGCTTTTGATTTCAGTAAAATTGATCTACTAATGCTGCAAACTCAACAAATGACCATTTTCAATTCTCTACAACCTATTAAATGTTTTGAAACTCTATGTGCGTAATAAGTTGGAACAGTGCATTTTAAGTTTTTTATTTTTGAAAAACATACTGTTTTCATTGGCAGTTTTGTTCACTAACATTTGAATTATACTTTACTGGTTGATGACTCGAAAATTATACCGACTGTCATTTGAATCGACTATTTAGGAAAATAAGAGAAAAATATAATTTGCATAATAATTTGGAATGCGGTGTAGAACATAGACAGCAAAATTCATACAAAATATATCAATGAAAGTAAAATGCAAGTAAAAAAAAAAGAAGTATATAATTCATTATACTATATCCATTACTTCAAATCAGTCTTTGGCTACAGCACATGTACATGTTAATACACATGAAGACATGCTATGTAAAGCCGGCTCTGTTTTAGAACAAATTACATGTAAAAACTCTTAACTTTACAAAACTGATGAATTGATGATTATCTCAGTACTCAACATAATCAACACTTTGGAAAAGTGGCAAGAGGGAATCTCCCTCTCAGATCATTTCATGCACCTTTATGAGCAACATTTTATGTTTTATGCTTCCATCATAGCTAAATGAGTCCTCATTAATTTGATCATATTTGATTCATGTCCTGGGATTCATCTGTTCTTGGGATAGATGACAGTGTCAAGGAATTCCAAAACCTGCGTGCATGACTTTGGGTAACTTGCATCAAATAAAAAAAAAAAAAATGCTTTCAAGCAGCCATCAACAGACCTTAGATTGCTGCAAAAAGCAGAAACAACTCTATCTTCTAGTACCAGACAAGATGAACATTTTCTTGGGGTTTACTTGGTGCTGAATTCTTCTTCCTGATAGAACAAAGCCTTTTCCTGACATTGTGTAGACACTCCTCCAGAAATCCAGTTGCTGGCCTATGAGTTCTGCAAGGGCTGAACCACGCATCCTGAAATTTTTAAACAAAAGAAAAGGGTCAATAAAGTAAGATTTAAAAGATTATTTGCAGTTGTTTGGTTAATGTCAAGTTGTCTGTAATCCTGGAGCGGTGAGCTCCAACACTATGCTTGACATTTGCTCAGAGAGGACAAATCAACAATGAAGCAGACCAGTCTGTGGTTGTGAATGCTTGCATAGCCAAGATCAAGTATCATGTTTCACACACTTTGTACTGTCACAAGGTTGTACAAACCTTTTTGCCAACTTCTCAATAGATTTACAGCAAATTTTATTATTTATGCATCTATAATGTGCATATGACTGAAGATGTCACTTGGATGAGTGACATATAATGTGCATACACTTTTTAAAGATATGGAAATTGAATATATACAAACTGTATATTTATTTTTATAATCATAATGATACTCAGTATACTGATTGAAAAACTGACCAGTATTCAGGTTTTTTAATTGTTGTTGTGCGTATCCATTGAAGTGTAGATACTTTCATATCCTCTGCCACGGCAGTCCTTTAAATATAGAAACTGATCTACTATTGATGATGCCAAAATTGGCTTTATTCCTGAAGCTGGGCTGCAAGCAAAAACAGTTGCATTTAACAAAATTGGATAAACAAAAACTTTACTTTTCAGTAGATTTCTTGTAACATAAACAAATACAAAGAGCAGAAGCTTTGGAGAAAAAAAAAGAAACCAAACATTTTTAACTCATCCTCTTTGTTTTCATCACCCCAGCGCACACACTTTAGGAGCTGCCACTGGAGTTATTTTACTTGGCCCAGCACAGCGCAGTGTCCCAGGCGTTCTGACCAAGAAGCCCAAATGTAGCAACAGTGAAAAGTGCCACACACACACACACACACAAACCACCACCAACAACAAAAAGTCTTATAACTGTTTTAGTTTATGTACAAGAAATACTCACTTTTCTCCATAGCGCTCCATTAAGTGTAAAATAAGTATCCGGACCCTCCATCTTTCACGTATGGATATGTGCTGTTGTTCCTCAACACTGGCAACCAAAGATATCCCCCTCAGGTGTACCTCACAGATGTTCTAAAGTTAAATAATTAAAGTTAAAACATTTTTAATGTTAATTTTAGAATATACTCGTGATGGCTGCAGTTACAGCTACACAATGATAATATCTACCAAACATCAGTGTTACAATAGAGGCTTACACATAACACTATACTTACATTTTTCTTTCTTTAAATATAAGATTTAAATTACAGGGTAATTAAGACTTGGTTTTGGTGTAGAATTAATTTAATTATACAATCACATAAGTAAATTACATATTCTAAAATAAGTGCGCACATTTTAGTTTACACTGTTATGTATGTATGATTTAATCTTTCTTTGTTTTCTGAGTCACCTCAATGGCAGCTCCTCCAAGGGGCGGAGCAAGAATATATGGAGCCCTGCAAATTGGGTCACAGCACAATTCTGGATCATGGGGGGAAATGGAATTTGTTATGTTAGTTTTAGTTGGGTTTTTTGTGTTCTATGCCTTTCTGTGTATTGGTTGGCTGATCAGCCACTGTGTAAGTTTCCCCTTTGTCTCGTTTAGGTAGGTTAGTTTGTTTGAGTTAGTAGTATTGTTTGTTGCCAGCTTTTGACAAGAGTTCTGTTACTTTGACCTCTTTTATGGGCCCAAGATTTTGAATTTTCTGTATAATTTAACCAAGTTTGTTTTAGGGTCAAATAAAAAAACTTTTTTTGCACTTTAACCTGTGCCTGACGTTCCTTTACCGCGCAGTCCATCAAAATACTCAAAAGTTAAAGCAAGGATAACATTTCTCATTTTTAATTTTCATTACAGTGAATGTACATAGATATAAGTTAAAAAAAAATATATAAGCAAGTGTGATTGCAAAGCTTGTGTACCCTGGACCGATCATTCGGACAATTAAGTTGGTGACTTTTGTCTGTGAAGCAATGACAGGCTGCTTTCACCCAGACCCAGCCAACATGTATATATGGGCCCCAACTGGTTTTTGCTCGGGCTAGATGGGTATCATGTGGGCATGGGCTCAAACTGGGCTTTTTGTATGGGGCCTACTTGGGTTTCTCACATTGAACCCTTGACTAGGGAATGTACTCAAAGTCCACGCTCAGATAAGATAAAATAAGGACTTCATTGGTTCCTCTTGGGGAAATTCACTTGTCATAGCAGCAATAATAAGTGATGAAAACGGATACAAGAGTAGAAAAACGAAAAGCAAAAAATACAAATAAAAAACCTAAGATAAAAGTGAATTACACAGAGAAAATCCAGATTTGGCAGTTGCAAATTAAGGATTACTGGTTGTTCTTACAATTAAGACTATTTACTTGGGCAAACATGCAGTTGAGGATTTTTAGTAGATCAGACACACTCTACTGTATTAGAGAAAAGACAATTAGCTACATGGAAGTTGGAAGTTTTGGTTGATCAGATCCGGTATGTAAAAGCTCGTGAAGTATATTACCGATCTGTTAAAATGTTACTCTTCAACTTGTGCCCTCAAATTATATAACCAGAAATAATTCGTATTTTCTTTGAACTGGTGGAAAGGAGAGGGAATGGGGTCTTCCGAGCAGTCACACTTCAACTGTGAAACTCCCTTGTCTTTGTGGTGTATTGACACTATTGAAACTTTTCAAAAGCAGTCTAATGTTAGAAGAGCTTTTAGGTAAGGTGTTGCTGTCATTATTATTCTTATTATCATTATTATATATTTTATTAATTATATTTTTATTATGATGTTGAGGTGGGTGACAATTATTTGACAAATATTATATATGAATTTTTTAAACATATTAACCATTTCTATACTTAAAAAACTCTTAAAGCTAACATTGTTTTTTTTAAACTTGTGCATTGTGTGACTTTTAAAATGTTTGTATCAGGTGTAAAATGACTTTTTAAATAAGTTGTTTTTAACGTGAGCAGCTCCTGTTGCATCGTTAAAAAGAGGGAGGAGCAGACTGCACCGCCTAGCGACTAGTCTTCGCGGTCTTTCGTCAGTTGCGGCCTCTTCTCTTGGTGTCTGGAGAACGTGGAGGACAAAAGGATACTAAAGAATCGAAAACTAGTGGTGTGCGGATCGATACTGAAATATCGATTCCTCCGATACCAGTTATTTGTGTTCTAGAATTGATTCTCATATTAAAATATAGATATTTTAGTAATTTGGGGTAAATTTGTAGTTTATCATTAACAGGAACACAGTGCAAAGAATCTATATCATTCGGATCGTCTAGCTTGGAAGGAACTACTTCCTTTTCCGCCTTTCTTTGTCATATGCGAAATACGGCTGTAGAAATGTGTCGCAGCCCCTGGCGTGGGCACTCACAACAATGGCTGAGCGTAAATGGAGTCATGTGTGGACGTATTTTACTTTCACAAACAGCCAAGATGCGGTTTGCGATACATTTGGCAAGACAGTGAGATTTTGTGGCAACACCACTAACCTCGTCAAACACCTCAGAGTAAATCATATAACAGAATATGATGAGCTTATGTTGAGGCAAACTGAAGAGGAGGAGAGGGACAGGTGCTGGTAGGATGAGATGGACGTCTCTTGCGGAGTCCTTTAGTGCTGCAGGCAGGCAACATGCTCAAATAGCGCACAACTTGAGGTTTTTTATTCCTATAAGATATTTCTACATTATTAAGCAATACGAACAAGTAGTCTGATGTCCTGTTATCATTACGAAGCTATAATTTGAAAAACAATAAAACATTAAGTTTTTGTGTAAAGTATCGGTATCGGATCAGTATCGTCAATACCACCCTGAATTTTACTTGGTGTCACATCGGAAAGGAAATCAATGGTATCGCACATCACTATCGAAAACTATGACAAAGGTAAATACTGAAAGTTTAATAAGTTTTCATCAATGGTTATTTTAGTAACTTTCTATAGTTGTCCTAAACTGTATAAGGGGGAGAAGCATAACATCTTTAGCTAGCAGGTAGAACTGGGTTAATTTACTATCATTGTCTTTGGCAAACATAATTAAAAGTTAATTACAAAACTCTTACTGCCTATATTCTACTCAATAAAGTCCATCTTATCTTATTCTGTTTTCATTGTGCCATTCTCTCTAGATAGGTTTGTGAATTTACATAATATAACATACATGGCTTTTTTTTTCTGTGCTTCTGCAACCTTTTCTTAGGTTTTTGTATAAGGTATTTGTTATTAATTCAAAAATTATTATTATTTTTTTTTTTTTTGCTTTAGTGGATTCCCGCTCAGGTAACTCGGCCATTATGCACTACCCAGTAAACAAAATGGCTGAACAGTATCTTAAATGTTTGAACAGGAACTAGTCATATGTCATGTGATATACACATGCAGTACAGCAAGCTCACTTTATAGGGGTGTAAAACATTAGGGGTATGAGGTGATTGTTTAAATTACAGCAGTAGATGCCTGCAGCTGAAACGGTTTCGTGATCTGAACGTGAACCCTACCTGTCACGTCTACGGGAATGTTACCAGATATGCATTGTATTATAGGAAAACAGTGGTGGATCGGTGTGCGAAAAGCCCCAAAAAGAAAAACAGAGCTTCTTCAGCTCAAACACTGTCTGGATCACTCTCTTAGATACTGTGCTGTTCCATCTAGTTATTGGTTACTGAGAAATGTTTGGCTAGGGCAGTTATTAATTTATTAAGTGAGTGCAGAAGTTCAGATCAGATGATGATGTAGGAAAATGCAGAACATGTTGCTATAGCTGAATGCTGTGTAAAATACTAGATTTAAATCTAACTCCCATTTAAGGCTTATTTCTAATAAAATTAAGTCTTTCACTGACAATATCCCTGTGCATAATTAAGTAGTTTATATAGCAGGGATCTCCAAAGTACATCCTGGAGGCTATATGTGGCCCTCTAAGTGATTTTGTGCCGTTCAACTGCAAATGAAACGTTAAAATTTTGTACAGCTAGTACAACACACAGTTGCTGAAGATGGACAATTAATAATATTTTTAAGCTCAGATTTTTACTACTGTGGGGCTAAATAAAAAATTACAGACATAATGAAATCTGCTACAATTACAGAGCTTAAGTTTAAAACAATTATTATTTATTAAGCATTTTTTTTGCTCTTTCCATTCTTTTTGTTACTAGTGGACTCAATTTTATTATCCATTCTATTAAGTTCAAAAACCTATTAAACTTTTAAACCATTAAATCCAGGAAATGAGACCCTCTGTATGGCTAGTATCCCCAAATATTTAATAATCCTTTCTAAAAGTACACAAACTTTGCTCTTTTCAATTAAATAGTGCATGTTTAATGTATTCTTCAGCAGGTAAAAAAAAGTAGTTTTTGCATATTTTTATGAATAATCACATTTTTATAGTTTGTGAGTACTGTTAATTTGGAGATTTTGGCACTTGTTTTGACGTTTGGATACTAGTGCTTTATAGTAATTTGTCAATGTTTTGAAGTCATCTGGCTTCTTAATAATTTAATAAAACATTAACAAGCCATGTCAAAATTTAAAAACCACTAGGAACCACTTATTACTATGTCACCAATTTTTTACTTAAAAGAAATTTAGGATTTATATCTGTCAAGTCATTTGTTCTGGCATAAGTCACTGTTTTGATATATCTTCTTGTGACTTTTAAGTCTGTCACCTAGTTAGATACATTTTTGCACTGCCAGTGTTTGCTGCTTGAATTAGTCAGTTTACCATATAAACACATGCAGTGCCTTTCAAACTTTTAATTACACTGTTCATTTTGTGGATTAGTAAGAGAATCTTTTATATTGAATTGGGAAAAAACAAAAATGTTTTAATCTTTTTTCCTCATGCACTTTCTTTCATTTCCTTATCACGTTTAGATTTTGTCAAGATCTCAAACACCATCTTTGATATGTAAGTAACTTTCATATTATTTGTGTTACTTATTAACCATATTCAATAACTTGCAGAGATTATTTTCAAGTGATGGTCTATGGGGCATCCTTGAAAGGAGTGCATTACTTCATTTTATGTTTTTTTACTGGTAATCAGTATATATATATTTATTTAGGCACAGGAGGCAATGATCAATTTTAAAATTTAACATTTATTTAAATTTCATCTTTTATGCTAACAATAATGCCAACAGTGTTCTCTACACTTGTCCCACAACTCTGACAGTTTTGGTCCTCTGCTCCCTTCACAATTGGCTGATTTCCATCTGAGCTGCTACTGTCAACTGCATCAAACTGATTTTACATTGCCTTGTTATTCTAATCTTTATCTCCGTTTAGGACTCCAAACATTCACACCTGCTGTAGTAACCAGAGCTCACAAGAGTGTAAGGAGTGTAACTCAATAAAGTGATCAATGTGTTCACTAGTTGACATCAATAAACCGGTAACTTATCAAATCTATATTTTATAGGAAGTACATTACTGATAAAAGTGGTAATAAACACGCTAACCAATAAAAAATTTAAATTTCCTGCTTTAAAAAAAAAACACTGCTGTGAGCTTGGTTTTCTAACAGCAGGTGTGAACATCTACAGTCTTTAACCTCTGGTAAAGATTTAAAAATAAAAGCATTATAACATAACATTAAACACTAAATGAGTTTGATGGTGTTGACTGCAGCAGCTCAATGTTAATCAGCTGATGGTGATGGAAGCAGATGAGCGTTTTTCGTCATGGTTGTTGGAGTTGTATAATATGCTGGTATTGATATGAACAAAAATGAACTGATAATTTATCACTTGCTGGTCTATAGACTTGTGGGACAGTGTGGATGGATGGAAAATCTTCACTCTGCTGAAGTGGTGCTATAAACAACTCTGCGCATGTGTGGATTTATACTTAAGAGTCCAAATTTTGACCATATTTTTCTTCCTTTCAGCTGCTTGGTCAATGTCATGTCAATCACAAATTTAACAATCCAATAAGAGAACAGATAGGTTTGGCTGTTGGAGGGGTGCTTTACGGAACTTCAGGTCCTGGAAGAATAAATTTCCTTTTACATACCAGCCCAGCATTTTCCTTTATCACCACAAAGGAAAACAGTCTGTGCGTATCCGAGTTCGGTGGTTTTTGTGTCACAGGGTTACATGCTTATAATATTTCTAAAACTCTGGCCAGGTACCATCACATCACACTGCT
Organism: Oreochromis niloticus; assembly: GCF_001858045.2. Taxonomy (NCBI): domain Eukaryota; kingdom Metazoa; phylum Chordata; class Actinopteri; order Cichliformes; family Cichlidae; genus Oreochromis; species Oreochromis niloticus. The sequence goes on along the minus strand of NW_020327438.1, from coordinate 174,183 downwards.
ACCTTATTTATCTGTTGCTATGATGTTTCTTTTCTGAGATGTTGTTACTTTTATGCAAGATGTAACGAGAAACCTTCCAGAATCAAATATTTGATTCTGATAACGGATAAAGATTTTTTATTTTTGTTCTGCTATGACGGTTTATACAAATTTTGGCCAATTCCTATTTATTTGAACCCTTTAGCCCCCAACAAGTCGCCAGCAACAGGTTTTTCCAAACCTGTCTCTTCAAACCTGAACTCTAACCAGGGGCCCAACACGCCTGGACTTATTTAGAAGAAAAGAGATGCCCGAAAATAAACCACAGGGTCAAATACTTGATTTTGTTAGTTGTTTTACAGTTAATAATTTGAATTGACTATTTTAAATCTTTTATTCATGTACATTTTGATTGCCTTTTTCAGTAAAAACTGTAAAGTTTCAATTTTGTTTTGTTTTTTTTCTGTTATTAATCCCTGATTAAACTCTTATAATATACAGTAGAGAAAAAAAAACTACCATATGTGTAAAGTAGTCGTAATCCTGAAAAAAGGGATAAAAGCACACACACTCACAGCTGATTTTATGACACTTTCACAGCTAAAACAATATATAATTCCGGTTATCCTGCTTAACATTATGGGGGGATAAAGGATTAAGGAACTACAATTACATTTTTTACAGTTTAGCCTGTGTTCACTACCATATTTTTTTATCACCACGCAATAAACATTAAGTAATATGTGAAGCGTCCATTTATCCTCCATTAGTGGTCCATTATCTTAAGCTTAGGCTGCTGCCCCCCGCGACCCAATCCGGTACTAAGTAGAGAGGCCCAGACTTCACTCTCTCCAGCCACTTGGCCCAGCTCCTCCAGGGGAATCCCAAGGCATTCCCAGGCAAGCCGAGAAACATAGTCCCTCTGGCATGTCCTGGGTGTTCCTCTGGGTCTCTTCCTGGTGGGATGTGCCCAAAACACCTCACCAGGGAGGCATCCTAGCCAGATGCCAGTATCTAATCTGTCCTTTTGTATGTTGCCCTCAGGTTGCCATGGTAGCAGATACAGGGGGAACAAGTGTAGATGATGCCACAAGAAGGATGATGAAATTCCTCATATCACCTGAGCTGGCTGTGGAGTACAACATGCTTGGCCGACATGGGGAAAAAAAAAGTTCAGAGATTTGCGCCTTTTTAATGTTGTATATGATAAGTTGGTTTCACTTGAGACACTTGAACTTTAGAAAACTAAACTTTTTTAATAAAGTTTTTGAAAGTGTAACTGAGATTGGTTATTGTGCAATGTCATATATTTTTTGAGGCAAGAAAGTGAAATAAACATTGTTCTTTGTAAATGATCACCAAAGGAAGTAAGCTAAGGTTAACTTTACTTTGGCTTACCAATTTTTCTTCTTCATTTGCAGAGGCACTGAAGAAGAATTCTTTAACATCAAAAGTCAACCTGCAAGAAGCAGAGAAGGCTATGTCCACGTGGTTCACTGGAGCTAGAGAGAGAGGAGGACTGAGGGCTGCAAGGGTACAAAATAGACTTTACAGCTCTGTAAAAAAAACAAAAAAGAAACCCTGCTGATTCAAGATAAGGTTTTGAGTTTTACATCTGACTTTTTCCCATGTTGCTACAGTTGCAAATGTCTAAGGAATCTGAATGTAGTTTGACATTTCTAGTTTTTTTTTAAAATTTACGCACTTTGGAATACAGTTACATAAAATCACAGTTGTTGGACAAAATAAATGTGAAAAATGTTGTTTTGTGTACCCTCGTGATTTTTGTAATGGTTATATTTACAAACTAGTTTTTGTTTGCAGTCAGCTTTAATATATTTGGTGTCTTTGTGTCACAGAACCCATATCAGCTGTCTGTTAAATTGATTTTATGGCTGTTTTCCTACATGGGGCCCACCCAGAGCCAGAAATTAGCCAATTCAAACAAGAGGTAACATGCAACTACAGAACCCACTGATAATGCCATTCCAACTTTTTAGCTCATGTTGTCCTCATGTTGTACCCACTAAGAACTTGAAAAATGGGACCCAGGTGGGTTTTTGTGTACTTTGCCTAGTTGGGGCCCATTTAGTCCCCAGATTTTCCCAAAATAATACCAAGATGAGCTTGTAAATGGGGCCATTATGGAACCCGCGGACAATCCCACTTAAAACCCACTTTTTAGCTTATGCGGTACCCACATGGTACCCACAAAAGACTTGAAAGATGGGGCCCAGGTGGGTGTTTTTGTGCTTTGCCCAGTTGGGGCCCATTTAGTGCCCAGATTTTCCGAACATAACACCTGTATGGACATTTAACATGGGGCCATTATGGAACCCGCGGACAATCCTATATGGGGCCCATTTTTCAGCCCATTTCCAAACCATATGGGCCCCACATGTAAATGTTGGCTCTCTCTAGGCCCCCCTTTCTTTTACAAGAAAAATATTCGCGCCCCCCCGCACTAACACATCTTCCAACCACACACACCCATATTTTGTTTTCAAACTCCAAACTCCGGTTTATTTCACACCTCAAACATTTAGTAAACAATTAATTAACAACATCTACACGGGTATTTTTGAAAACGCAGCTGTTTCTATGCGTTTGGGCCTTTCGTCCAAACATAAACAGCGTTTCGAATCACCGAAAACTGAGATTTTTTTTAAAACTCCTTTTTTGCGTTTACATGTGGACTAAGGAATACAGAGTTCGTCATGCAACGTCAAAGGTATGTGCCTTTTTGTCACGTCACGCTGTGCGCCACGTTATTGTTTACATGAGATGAATTGCAGAATGGCAGATAGAGACAAAATAGTGTTACTGTTAATCTGACTATCTTCAGGTTTTAAATACACACGCAGTTACTGTCCCTCCGTTTAGAAAGGCAGAGGCGTCACGGTGTAATTATTTTACATGTAGGGCTGGGCGATATCACCCAAAATTCATATCTCGATATTTTTTAGCTGGATGGCGATATATGATATATATCTCGATATTTTTTTTAAAGCAATAAAGTAAGAACAAACAGAGAGTCCTTAGTCAAAGCTGTGTCCCAGATGTCACACAGGCACTTTTATTAACATACAGCGTAGATGTACATGAAGAAATTACTCAAAAATAAATTATGAGCATTTATTAAATAATAATGCTCCATAAATAAAAGAAAACAATGTTGTTTTTGTGCATAACAAAGAGCTCACAATTGTGCAGTCAAAATGTAAACTAAAAGACGCTAAGCATAATAACAAAGACAGATTTCACAGCTGCTTTATTCCAAAGTTCTACTGCGTGACTGACAGCCTGGAGTTTGAAATCTGCTTTGTAACCATGTCTCTTAACAGGTGCCATTTATGGTCCTTATACACACACAATACGGTTTTACATTACATTGAAGCAGAGTACGTATTACTCCGCGAGGCTCCAGACTACGGTAGCCATAATGCTCCGACAATCTATCAAGCGGTGAAGCTCCGTAGCTTACCAAAGTTGTACTAAAACATTTTTTTGACAGATTGCTGAGCGCTGTGTACCACATAAAATCGGTTCGCGGCCATCAAACACAACCAGAATTCATACATAAAGCGCACTGTCGATTTTTTAGAAAATGAAAGGCTGCATGGCTTTAGCGTGGTTAGCGCGGTTAGCTCGTTAACACGTTGACGCCGTCCAGCCCCACGCACGGGCGATCCGCGGTAACTCGTTAACAGAGATTTGCTCCGTTAATGCAGTTATGGCGTTAACGTCACGCTGACAGCACTAAAATAGTAATCTCCAAATGTTTTCTTTTTACCGACCAGCTCCTCTTTGATAGCTGCCGTGTCCATCTTGTCGTTGCCTGCAGGTGAAGCGATGGGGCAGTTGTGTTCAGTGAAGGAGAGAGGCGAGGCAGAGTAACGTTGCGTAGAGACAAAAGTGGACGAAAGAGAGGCAAACTTGCGGCTCCACAAGTATAATTATAACGTAACATATACTATATCGATTAAACGATTTTGTCACATCTTATATCTCGTATAAAAATATATCAATATTTTTAAAAAACTCGCCCAGTCCTATGTGTAGTTGTTTTTTTCCTGTGTAATAATATTCAACATTGCTATCAATACATTTTTCAAAAAATGCCTCTCTGTGCAAAATGGGTTCAAAAACATAAACAACTGTGGTATACTGTTTGTCCACCACTTACGCTAACTCACCGGGGGAACAAATTACGGCAGGATCCGACTGATATTATTTGTATCCCACTGTAACTTTAGTATAAAGAGCTAACATCTCCAAAATGTCAGGAGTAGTTAGTCATTACAAGAAGTGTGTGTGAACTAAAAATCAAGAATGTGGGATACTGTTTGTCCTTGATTTGGACAGCCAAGCGCGTGCTCCCGACGCAGGGCAAACCAATTCTGCAGGGGAGACCTACCTTGGCACTTGTGCAGGTGAAGCCAAAGGGAAGATATGCTTCACCATATTTTGGCTTGGAAGGAGGTTGGTTTGGAAACATATTTGGCGATGCTTCATCTCCTGCTTTGCGTTTGTGTGGGAGCCCAGTCAAAAACCTGTCCATTATGCTAGCAGTGTCCAAGCATTCTTTTTTTTTTTTCCCCATACCGCGCCCCCCTGCAATGGCTCTGCCCCCCCCCAGGGGACGGGCTCCACACTTTGGGAACCTCTGATCTAAGTGAAGGGCAGATTAGCTGTATACTGAGCAGGGTCTGAATGGAGCCAGCATTCTCAGCCCCGCCAGGTTAACCCTTTAACAACTTAGCCTTGTGTGTTGACTAAGAACCAAAAGGCTTAATACAAATGATATTTAGAAGGCATTAAATTAGTGTTTTTTATTTTACTTTGATTACACGTAAACTTTGGAGTGGCGGACCTTAAAGCTACCGAAGTCTCAGGGTGAGGATCGAAGATGGTGGCTAAATATTGGTGGTGGCAGTACAAATACCCATGTATGTTGCTGTTGCCATCACGTTTTCAATAGTAGCAAGCGAGCTAAGCACAGGGATGTGTGTGCCCTTTGCGCGGTCTAGTGAACGAGGGAAAAAAGGCGGTCAAAGTATTAGCGCAATCTATCTTTTTTTTTTTTTATCTAAATGGGACGAATTATCATTGTCTTTAAATTTTGTTTGTTTGTTTGTTTGTTTGTTAAAACGTCTTGATGCATTCTCAATCATCCAGGAAAGTAAATCTCCAAAAGTTGAATCTGTTCATCTGGACGTAGCGTATTGTGGGAGAAACGTTTCGTCACTCATCCAAGTGACTGTACCCTAAGGGTACATCTTTCGCCATCTTACAATGCTGTGATTGCAGCCATTCCCCAACTCTCTGTGAATGGTACTCATGGCCATTGATCAGTGTTCTTTGATCAGTGGGTTTTGGTCAGTGATTGTTGATCAATGGTCATGGGAATTTGCATAATTATGATTAAGGAACTGACCTCACAGCCCATTGTTCCTTCAGTGGGCTGGTTTCAGTCATTATGCAAATGTACTGTTTATAAGGTTTGGGGAAACCTGCAGTCAGCTGAGACTGAAGAAGTCACTTGGATGAGTGACGAAACGTTTCTCCCACAAAACGCTACGTCCAGATGAACAGATTCAACTTTTGGAGAGTTGTTTGTTTGTTAATATATTTCGATCATGTAAGCAATATACAGAATAGAAGAATAGAATAATCCTTTAATTGTCCCACAAGGGGAAATTTGGTTGTATCAGCAGCAAAAAAAAAAACCACATATACAAACAGAACAGGACACAGAACAGAAACACAATTTTTTACATATTTACATCATGGACAATAGTTACCAAAGCAGAGTAGTGTACAGTTATTAAATTTAGAGTACAGATATGTGGCAAACCCAGGTTATAGTGTGCAAACAGAGCAGGATACTGAAAGATGTTTAAATAGTTAAGAATATTTAGAATAATTAGAAAAGTGCAGATTGTGTATTATACCTGTGCATTAAAAAGTAGACATGTAACTTCCAATAAGTTAGTGTACATATATATATATAAACTGAGAAAAGTAATGTGCAAGTTATAACAGTAGAAGTTGTTACAGCACTGATATAAACATCTATGTTTGTTGGGAGCAGTTTTGATTGTACAGTCTGACAGCTGCAGGGAGGAAGGACCTGCGGAAACGCTCATTCATGCATCTAGGATACAGGTACATTTAGCAAAGAAAATAAGAGAGAAAAAGAAATGCTATACAAAATAAAGTTAATACATTTCAATATTGCTTCTGTTCTGATTCATTTACATGTTGAAAGGGAGTGGGAAGAAGTACACACTTATTTAATCCCACCCCTTTGCCATAAGTTATCAGTCAATATTTAGTCAGCTTCCTTACTGATATGAGCTGTAATAAAAATACTGAACAGATTTCTGATATATATTATATATTATAATATCACATCATGAAATTTTCTAAATAGAGACATTTCACTTAATTTCAACATTTTCCCTTTTTATAGTTCAAGAAGATCATATCTTTATAACTCTTTTTGAACTGTTTTATGTTTGGACATGCTTCAATTCCATATTCAAACTGTTCCACAGTTTCACTCCATGCACAGACACACAAAAGCTTTTTCTTGTAGTATATACCTTCCCTATTTTGAAGTTACAAAAACCCCTTAAAGTATAACTTCTTTCAAAAAAACCCCGAGAATATTACCTGGCAGTTCCTTATTTTTTGCTTTGAATTTGTGCTGTTTGGAATTTCACTAGATCAGCAATTTTCATTATTTCAGACTGCAAAAATAGTGAGTTTGTATGTTCCCTATACCCTGCATTGTCAATGATTCGAACTGCTTTTTTTTGAAGAGTAAAAAGTGTTGGAGTCAAATTGTTAAATGTTGTCATTGTGTTACTTAAATTTGTAAGTCTTGGTTTAAACTGTAGGATCAAAGACATTCCTTTGTTTCTGTTGACTTCCCCAGCCTGTTGAACGGTGGGGGAGGCTATAGTGTTTTATTATTCCCCAGGAAACCCTGGGGAATTTTTCAGAGAGAATGTGCAACATTCTTGTTCATGTCCCATTGTGTGGAGTTGACACATGGCATGGGCCGTGTGGCAAAAGAGGAGTGTCAATTTTTAAATTGCAGATACCATGAGAAGGAGCGACTGCAGGAGATCGTCCACAAGATGGAAGCTGAGGCCAGGAGAGAGGTTTCAGGGGGATCGGCGAGGAGCAGAGATCACGTTCAGCACAGCAGACATCTCACAGAGGGCTGTGCTACTGGGCTTCCAGAAGATCGTCGAGAGGAGACTTTGAACAGCAAACCACCAGAAAGAGTGAAAGAGATTCGACGTTGACATGGAGGAAGACAACTAGGGTGTAAGACGTGCTCTGCCCTAATTCTTCAGCGGCGTTGGAACAGAACCTGAGGGATGAAGGGAGTGTGCCAAGCTCTAATCGACGGCGCAGAGAGGAAGTTCAGCGATGGAACTGTGGTTCTGTGAACAGCACAGATGCCAGGTGACTGGGAAATTACTGACAGCGCTTTCCCATGAAGATCACCTAAGGTGTTTCACTCTGCCATGCAGACTTTGATACTGCAGAGGGGCTTTTGTTTACATTTACATCATGTACACTTCCATAAGCTGGCTGACGTTTTGAGCCATGGGTGGACATGACTCAAAAAAGGGGGGAGAAGATCATAAACAACAACTTGATCCAATTTCCTTTTAAAAAAATTTCTGCAGTGACAACAGGAAAGGAGTTGTAAATGCAGATGATCCACCAGTTGACTCTATCACCCCAAAGGAAGTATGCAGTGAGAAGATTTGGGGGGTTGATAGGGGTCATAAAGAGGAGTGTTGACCAGGCTACAGGGTTAGGGTTAAACCAATAAAAAACAACTGATGTGTTTGTATGCCCATGTCTGCATACATTTGGACTCTGATCATATGGACAATGATGGAAACACCTGGAAGAGAAGTTTATGGAGCACTGCAAAACTCAACTACTCTGCAGGGAGGTGTGTGATTTACACATCAGGAGGAGATGCACCACAAAGCTGGACTGTGGTGGCATATGATTTTGAGAATGCTGATTCCTGTTTTTGACTGTTGACATTCATTTGTTTACTTGCAGTATGCAGTTTACTGTGTATGAGATGAATGAGAAGTAAGATAATTGCTAAGCACGTTTAGTACATGTATTAACTGTGAACTTTTGCAGCGATAGGAAGTGAATGACATGAGGAGCTGTGTGTGAATGAAGTCTACACTGAAACTGTCGAACACAAGGGTGCATAAGTGTATGAGTGTAAATTTAAGTACAATAATGACAAAAAGGGGGGACTGTTGGAGTCAAATTGTTAAATATTGTCATTGTGTTACTTAAATTTGTAAGTCTTGGTTTAAACTGTAGGATCAAAGACATTCCTTTGTTTCTGTTGACTTCCCCAGCCTGTTGAATGGTGGGGGAGGCTATAGTATTTTATTATGGGACATCCTATGTGAGGGTTCTGTTTTCTTGTTTAGTAAGCTTCCTGCCTTTATGACCCTTTTGTGGGCAGGAGGTCACACAAACGCACCCCCAAACACACACACACACACACACACGTGCACACACATACACACATAGTGCCTTATCTTTTCAACACGTTCTCACTCCCAAAGCGTAACATTTTACGCTAGGTGACAAATCGTCAACATATTATGTTTTCGGGCACCCAACGCGTTCCTACGTGACGACATTGGAAAACTGCGGACACATGAGAACCGTTTGGACTCAATCTACACATCTTCGCTCTTTCCCTTAAAATCGCTTGGGAAAACACTCTTTCACGTCATTAAAGTGCTGGTTAAGGTTAGGAATAAGGTTATGGTTAGGTTTAGGGATAAGGTTAGGTTTAGGGCTGCAATACAGGGGCCCGTTCTTCGTACCTCGCTAAGTAAGTTAGCCGGATTTGAATGTTGACGATTTCGCGTGATCTTGGATCGTTCGGTTCTCCGAAGCTCATCTGGGACTTGCTGTCATAGCAACAGATCCGTAAGCGTAAACCTGCTCGGGAGCAGGCTTACTTTATGTAAACAGGATTAGATCGCGGCCACTCAGGTATGTCCGCTGCAGTTATATGAAAGCAAGAGCGATATTTCGCCACTGTTTTACCATAAATAAATATTATCAATGTAACTAAAGATAATGCAGCATTTGATTCTTTTATTGATTTCATACAGATACTACAGGTCATTTCCGAAAAAAAGGGAAATGTACTATTAATCATTCTATTACATGTAGTAGATTATGTCAGATGTAATTCATATTTTAGAGTAGTAATAGTAAATTACTACGTGCAATCAAGATGAGAGACCACGACTATAAAAGCGAAGGTGGATTTGGGAAGTCTGTCGCAGCCATGTCCTGTCCGTTTGTACGCGAGCAAGGAAGGTGCAAGATTGATAAGGAGAGTTTACAGAATTTAGCGTATATTGCGGGATAGACAGGATCCTTTAGCTCAGCGCGACGGTGTGCTCATAGAGAGATATCGATTCTCCCATGAGGGTATTATTTACTTTCTTCCTCTCTCTCTCTCTCTCTCTCTCTCTCTCTCTCTCTCTATATATATATATATATATATATATATATATACTTACTGTACTGTATATACTTACTCCCGACTTACTGTGCATGCTTCAGTCACCCCTTGCATGGGAACAGGTAAAAGTGATGGAGTGTTATGTCAAACTACACACAAAAAACCCCACAATGTCAATAAATGTCACAGTACAAAAAGGGGTGTGACGAGGGGGTGCAGGACCACCACCTGTCTTTATTTGCTCTGCCCTTTTCTTGGTTGCTGTTATAAACAAACAAACAGATTATTCCAGGGTCTCTTGTCATAGACTAAAAGCAATATAAGTGATAAATATTACCATTCTGTGGAATATTTTCATATTTCACTTTTACTTTTTCCCATGTTCTAGTGGGTCCTGTTGTGGCTCTAATGTGAAAGAGGATATGATGTAATATAATATAATGTGGTATAATATAATATCACATGATATAATGTAATATCATGGATCACTTACGAGTTTAATTTGTCAGCAACTTTCTGCCAGCCCTCTCTCCTTGCTTTTGCAGCCTTTGCAGTGTTCCCCTGCGTTTTAATTAAACTCTGAAACTCCTGATATCCCTCAATCAAGAGTTCTTGGTCTGCTGCCGTGAAATACTGAGCGCGCTCCTTCGACATCTTCGCCGACCAATCACAGGGTTGCCGATCAATGTTTCTACTATCGATGCGTAGCCCCTTTTAAGCCACCCAGTGATCTCAGATTACTTCATCCAGCTATACTAATCGTCAACAACAGGTGTGTTCGGAGAACCGGATTAGCGAGCTCAAAGTTAGCGCGATGATTTGATCTTGGATGTGTCATTTGATCTTGGATGTAGTAAGCGAGGTATGAAGAACGGGCCCCAGGGCTGGAACCCGCCGCGTACCATAACAACGTGGAAGGTCACCTTTCGCGTTCCTCAGGAACGCCGCGGGACGTGAAAAAATGTCGGGATGTTACGCTTCGGGAGTGAGAACGGGCTCATCTTTTAGAACCAATGGGGGGTTTTACAATGGGAGGTGCTTGTGTGTACTGTAACTGTGTGAAAAGATTTTGTTTATTATTCAAATATGCTTTGCTTGTAACTGTGTAAACTCTGAATGACGACTCACCCTGATAAAACATGAAACCTTGCCTATGCTTATCAAATGCCTGTGAAGACAAGTTCCTGTGCAAAAAGCAACGGAAAATGCCACTTAAGCAGACGTTTAGTATAGTACGGACAGAATGTTTAGTAAGATATGCATTTGTCAGTTAAGCAATATATTCTGAGAACAGGCGGAGACTGCCTCCGTCTGCTGTGTAACCTACATGCCTATATAACCTGCAATAAAGAAGAGTACTGTGTGACTCTCTCGAGAGTTCACCCATGTACATATGATTTTTTATATTGTCTCACTGTGTCTCTGTTTTACTTTGGCAGCTTTCTATTTGGGAAATTTTCCCCTGACATTTCTTGGTCCTTCGAAGCCGGATGAGACAGCCTATTTAAAGCAGCTCTCACAGAAAGCACCTCACCAGGTCCCGTCGGTACGAGAAGCCCACGTTGCAACGTTTTACAAGCGGTCCGCACCGTCGGGGGCTGATCAGGTGCATCTGAAGAAACCAGCGCCAAGGTAGGACAGACTACTTTGAGATAATAAAGGTTTGCGCAAAAACGAAAACGAAACTTAAGACTCGTCCAAGACAGACTGGAAGCATTAAGCTCGTCCTGAGGACTGGTAGTCAGCTCGCCCGCAGAGGGTTGGAAGCAGTAAAATAAATATTGAGCTCGTCTAAGAATGATTGGTAGCTCCCCGAAAGGGTAAAAATAGACTCGCCTGTAAGACGGAATTGGTAGTCCTGCGTGGACTCATTCCGCAGTTTAAAAGGCTGGAAGCACTACGCTCGCTTTAAGGAAGCTGGTAGCGTGAACGCGCGTTAAAACTGTCTGTCTTTTATTGTTTTTTTGGTGGAATAAGTTGATTTCTACAGCACAATAAGGAGGCTGAACTATTCCACTGATTTGTTTACTGTCGGTTGCTGAAGTACTGGTGAATCGAGAGGAAGGTCGTGTTTTATCACATAAAGTTGACACCGCTTTTGAGAATAGCTCAAAAGTAGAAGGGCGTGTCAGCCACCTCTCTCTGTTCTCGTGCCAGCGAAAGCGCCACAGGTGTGTGTGTGTATTACTAAGCGCTAAATAAACAAAGAACTATCGAATAAAATAAATCAAAAATTAAATATGGGAAATAAATCTACAAAACCCGAATTGACTGCAGATGAACAATGGTTAGAGAAAAAATGCCCTGGTGCAGGACAGATAAGCGCAAATAGGTGGAGAAATCCCAAAAAAACAAACTGCACCGCCTGGGAGGGGAACTGTAGCCCTGGCCAAATACAGCAATTAAGTAAATGCCTACACGCAGAGATAGAAAAGACTAGTGGCAAAAAGAAAGTCCTGCGCATGTTCGAATACGTAAGTTTCTTTGTACCATGGCAGGAGGAAAGTAAGAAGCGTGAAGAGAAAAGAAACAAAAAGCAAAATAAACAAAGCAAAAAGCCACCTACCGAAACCACCAATCCTCCCCTGATACTGAGCAACCATACCCCCCAAATCCTTATTCCCCTGTTTCAAAAAATCCCTTTGTAAAACCACAAGACCCTTATGTCTCAGCGAGACAACAACTGAACCTAATGACCCGCGAAGACCCACCGCCATGGCCTCCAGGCCCGTTAGGGCAATTTCCGTTAATTCAGGCGCCAAACCCAAATTTCGGGCGAATAACTGGAGAGCCCCCACAAGCGCCAGGTAGGGCACTCCCCAGGGATAGACATCCCTTCACATATACGTTTCAACCGTGGTCGGCCGAAGACAGAAAAAAACGTATTAAAAGACGTGCCCCCTTTAAATGAAGGACACCAACAGTGGAGAGATGCAGTAGAATTAATCCGCTCCAGTTGGATGCTAAATGGCCAAGAAATGCTACAGGTCCTACAGGACCTATTAGGCCTCAAATTGGCCCGAGTCCTCGGAAATTACACAGGCCTAAGACAAGATGGCACCATGTTCCCAGCAGGGGACCCAGACCTAGCTACAGCTCTAAATGAGGTATATGAGAGAATTAGAACAACATTAGCGCCTAGGCCAGATTACGGAAAAATAGGAGAAACAAAGCAAAAAGAAAACGAGTCTGCCTCTGACTTCCTAGACAGACTACGACCAGTCTTCAGACAAAACTCAGGGTTAGATTACGAGGAAGGCCCAGAGAGACCTTATCAACAGCAGTTAAAGAACGCATTCCTAAATGGCCTTCTTCCCTCAATCAGAGCTCATGTAGAAAAACACTGGGTAACAATGAACACGGGCAACCTCGCGGATGCCCTGCAATATGCAGAACACGCCACTCGAGTCTTAAAGAAAAAGAAGAAGGGAGGGGTGTTTACTGTAGACCCAGAAACAGGGTTCATAGCCTTTGCAGGAGGATATCAGGGACCCAGGCGTGGACAGGGGCAGAAGAACAACAAAGTAAGGAAGAGAAATGCAGGCTACAAAGGGGATAGGAGAGATAGAGAGGACAGAGTTAATCGTTGCTATAACTGTGGGAAAGAAGGGCACTTTGCCAGAGGTTGCAGATACAAAAATGACAATCAGGATAAGTGGCTAGCACGAGAAGAGGGAGAAACTGAAATCTTCAATATAGAACAGTTGCCCCTAGGATCTGAACACAAACCCACAGCAACCATCCATGTAAACGGTCAACCAATGACTATGCTTTGTGATACTGGAGCATGCAAAACAGTATTAAACAAAAAGCCCAAAAACTTAAAGTATTCAAATGATACCCTGATAGTCAAATCTGCATCAGGACACACCAGTGTGAAATCATTAACAGAAAGTTTAACACTGGAGCACAAAGACAGCGGCAGGAGCTGTAAAAACCAATGTATATATGATCCATCCTGCCCAGTCAACCTTTTGGGGAGAGATGCTCTAGGAAAACTTAAAATAGGAGTAGTTCCAGGGCCAGAAGGAATGTATGCAAAAACAATGCTGTGCAAGGGACTAGACCCTCAAGTTAACGAGTTGGTAGTGCATGAAGGAGAAGGTGTACCCAGTTACTACTGGACACTGGACCTACCCCCATTAGAACCTTTGCAAAACATAGCTAACCACTACCTACCAGGCCACTCTAGAAAGCTAAACTTCTCTGAGTACCACAACACCCTGAGATTCAAACAAAGTCCAGGTCCTGACCGCAGTTATGATCAGCAAGTACACCATCTAGGTCCACAAAAAACTCACCCTGCAACATCTGTACTGGAAAACAAAGAAATAGTTTTGAGCAACCAACTGCCGCGTGATTCTCTCCCAGTCTCTTCCAGGTCCTGCTCACAACACCCACAGCATGCAAGATTGCTGAACGACCCTCGTGGATTCATCAAAGCCACACAAAAAAGGTTGAACCAATCCAAGACCCACCAACATCTCCTTAAAGTGAGTGATAAGTTTAGACTCTGGTCCTCCCCAACCTCTAGTGTTCGCTCGGTGGGGGGTAGGGTGATCAGTGGCAACACTCGTGATCCCACTCCTCTGGCTGAGGTCTACTCATTAGAGGCTACGGGTGTGTCTGGTGGTCGAGAAGAGGAGAACACTCACAGGAATGGAGATGCTAGACAAAGAACCCAAGATTCCACTGAGGGAGAAAGGAGAGATGGACATAGACGACGTCAATATTGGACAACAGGATGCCAGCTGACAACAGTCACAACCCTGTGCTTCATGTTTGTGTTCTCAGTGTTCCTGACAATAGCCATCGTATCCATGAACATGGCCAGCACCGATAATCCCTGTGATCCCCACTGCCAGCAGATCTATCGTCAGTACCCAAGTGTGACATGCTCAGAACAAAGCGCTGTCCCCAAACAAGATCATCGCACCACGGAAAAAGTGGAACTGACCCGGAAAAAGCGCAGTTTCTGTAGAGGATACTGCTACGGAGTGGCAGGGGCCAGGAAATATGACAACCCATGTAACCAAACTGCAACCCTGAAGAAGACCGAAGATCTATACCTATGCTACCACAAAACCAGTTTTTCCTCTGCAGTATGGATCCCACTAAACTCATTCCACATTGGAGGCTATCAAGGTGACAAGTGGAACGAATATGACTGGTACCTGTCAAGCACGGACTGGGACCAAGGCTGGGACACTGTCTTCACCTATACTGGCAACGACTGGACACCCTACAGTGAGTACTGGCTGTGTGGACAACGTGCCTACTTCATACTGCCACCCGGATGGACGGGCACCTGTGCCCCAATCTTCATTTCAGACCACACCTTCAGGATGTCAGCTGTAAATATCTCTCAGACTACAAGACGACGACGAGACGTCTCCACACTGCAACCACATGACCCCATCTATGGCAGTGATGTGCCAGAGGGATTTAAGCTTTGGACCACCGGACAAAAGGTCCTCCACTCACTGTTTCCATGGGTGGGCACCGGAAAGAACATTTTAAGGATTGAAACTTTGGATTACCGCTTTGGACTGTTCCTGAATGCCTCGTGCAAAATCAACAATCAACAAAATGAAGAGATTGATGCCCTGCGCATAACTGTGATGCAACACCGAGTCACACTGGACATGATTCTGGCTGAAAAAGGAGGACTCTGTATACTCTTTAACAACACATGCTGTACGTACATTCCAGATAATGTTCACTCTTCCAACATGACCGACGCCTTACGCACGCTGAAACAACTCAGGGACGCTCAGCAACAGGACTATGTCACGAACACTGAAGATTGGCTTACCCGGCTGTTGAGTGGTTCCTGGAAATCTCTTTTAATAAAAGGACTGGTTTTTGTAGGAGTTCTTCTACTCCTACTCTGTTGTTTTACTTCTTGTATTTTGCCATGTGCACAATCAATGATTAATAAAGTTGTTGCAGTTCATGTGCAGGCATACCTGACACTGCCCATGGACGAAGATGATGATAAATCCCCCTGAGCCTGAAATGCTGTGATACACCAATGTATGACGTGCTGATTAAAAATGCGCTGCAAGAAATCATGCACAGCTAATAAACCAATGGTGTTTTAACTAGTGTGAAAGTTAAACAACAGGAGGGAAATGTGAAAAGATTTTGTTTATTATTCAAATATGCTTTGCTTGTAACTGTGTAAACTCTGAATGACGACTCACCCTGATAAAACATGAAACCTTGCCTATGCTTATCAAATGCCTGTGAAGACAAGTTCCTGTGCAAAAAGCAACGGAAAATGCCACTTAAGCAGACGTTTAGTATAGTACGGACAGAATGTTTAGTAAGATATGCATTTGTCAGTTAAGCAATATATTCTGAGAACAGGCGGAGACTGCCTCCGTCTGCTGTGTAACCTACATGCCTATATAACCTGCAATAAAGAAGAGTACTGTGTGACTCTCTCGAGAGTTCACCCATGTACATATGATTTTTTATATTGTCTCACTGTGTCTCTGTTTTACTTTGGCAGCTTTCTATTTGGGAAATTTTCCCCTGACAAACTGTTTTCAATAAAAGGCGGCAAGCGGAGGCCAGAGTCGAGGTCGTCTGTGGTTGGATTCAGAATGCTTTCCTGAGACACCGAGCGAGCCTCCCTTGCTAGCAAGTAAAAACCGGTTAAAGCTGTTCGTCTTGCTTCCTTGTTTCATTAACAAATGTCATTAATGTATAAGTTGAAGAATTTTGGGCCTAAAAGTGACCCTTGGGGTACACGACAAGCAATGTCCATACATAAGGAGCAACCACCATTTAATTTCACAAACTGCTTCCTGTCACTTAAATAACTCAGGACCCGATTTAAAACTACCTCTCTGACACCATAACGTTCCAGTTTTCTGATTAATATATTGTGATCTATAGTGTCAAAAGCCTTTGTCAAGTCTATGAATAACCTAGCCACATATTGCTTTTTGTCAATGGAATTTGTGATGTATTCTATTGAATCTAATAGTGCCTATCTGTCATATCTGTCACCAAAAGCAGGCCATCTGGCAGACAGAGCGTGAACCCAGAATGCAAGACTTGACAGGTACATGTGAACTTAAAACCACAGCTTCATTAACACTTGCAGAACAGTGGAGAAAAACAAAAAGCAATAACCAAGAAGGATTGTGATAAACTGACTAGCCACGAGACAGAGACAGACTGAACATGAAGAGGAACAAGCATAGGACACTAGTAAATAACATATTTCAGAACTAGAGCATAAATAATCTTATACTTTCAAAGCAAAAACTAAGTCTAGAACCAAAACTTAAACTTTGCATCAGAGGAGGAAAATAGTGGTGCAGTCTGCAGCGTGAATATGGATTTTACTTTTATTTTTATTGCACAAAAGGACAAGAGCACAATAGTAAAGTTCAAACTGCATCTAGGACAGAAATAGCTGCCTTATGCTGCTAACAAATCTTTAGCTCTTTGCTAACACCGACAGTATGCTAACACTAAGCTAGCCAAGAACCCAGAGTTATATTAAAGCTGAGTGTATGACCCCAGGCCAGCAGTCAGATCCTAACTTTAACAGGTAACAAGCTGATGTGCAGCCTGCATTTCTACCTGTTCATGTTTCTAAAGTAGAATCACTTTGGCAATCGATTCAAAGTCTCTTTGTACTGGTTTTCATCTTTGCTTTGTGCTGTTGGCTTTGTGTAATACTAAGACAAAGATCATATGTGTGTTAGGACAGGGATTTGGGTTGGTGTGTATGACTGTAGTCAACAGCTTTATATTGTTAAATGGTAATTATGAGACAGTGCATTTCAGGTCACACGAAAGTAGTGTAACATACCACAAGTACACTTTTAATTCTTCTAGACCTGAGTGCAGCATTTGACATGTTGACCACACAATCCTATTAAATCGTCTAAAGACAAGTGTCGGCATTCAAGGCTCTGCTCTAAAAAGGTTTGCCTCTTACTTAGAGAGCAGAATATACTCTGTGATGCTGGGTAACAAATACTCTTCCCCTGCTACACTCCCTTGTGGAATACCTCAGGGCTCTATTTTGGGCCCTGTCTTATTCTCCCTATACATGCTTCCATTAGGCTCTATTTTTCAAAAACACCAAATTTCCTGTCACTCCTACGCGGACGATACACAGTTCTACCTCTCTCTAAAACCAGGTGTTGATAGTACGCTGCAGAAAGTTTCAGATTGTCTTAGTGACATAAATTGCTGGATGTCTGTGAAGTTTCTCAAAATAAACCACGACAAAACAGACATTATAATTTTCAGTAAGCAAGACTCTGTTAGTCTCATAAAAAACGACTTGGGCCCACTATCAGCTAATGTACACCCCCATGTAAAGAATCTTGGTTTCATTTTCAATTCTACCCTCAACCTGGACAAACAAATAAATTCCGTTGTCCGTGGCAGTTTTTTCCAACTCAGTGGCATTTCTAAACTCAAAAAGTGTCATCTAAAGATCTGGAAACCGTTATCCATGCCTTTATATCATCACGTCTTGACTACTGTAAGTCGCTCTATTTAGACGTCTGTCACTCAAGCCTTTCCCGCCTGCAACTTGTTCAAAATGCAGCCGCAAGGCTCCTGATGGGTACCAGAAAGACAGAGAGTATTACTCCGATACTCGCATCTTTACATTGGCTGCCAGTTAAATATAGAATTGATTTCAAGGTTTTATTATTTGTTTTTAAAGCTTTCCATGGCTTGGCTCCAGGTTGCATTTCAGATCTCCTTAGCCTGTAACTACCCACTCGAACTCTGCGTTCCTCCAGTCAGATGCTTTTATTGGTTGCACGCTCCCAGTTAAAATCTAGAGGTGACAGGGCTTTCTCCATTGCCCCTCCGAGACTCTGGAACAGTCTTCCATCTTTTATAAAATCCTCTTCCTCTTTTGGAAATCTTCAAATCAAATTTGAAAACCTACCTATTTTTCAAAGGCTTTTGGATCTTTTTGACACCGCTTTTATTCAGTTTTAGCTATTCTGGTCTTTTATCTCATTGGATGATGTATCCATGTGTATACGTATACACGTATTTTATGTTCAAGTATGTGTGCCTGTGTGTGAATGTGTACACTTTGTATATGTATGTGCATATGTGCATGTACATATATATGTCTACAAACATATATATGGGTGTCTTACAATGTTTTTGTAATGTTTTTCACCTTATCTATTTTAATTCTTTTTTTATTTGATTATTTTCATTTCTCTGTTTAGCACTTTGGCCGACATGTGATGTCTTTTAAACAACTCCTTGGTGGCAGAGCCTTGGGGTGGATGAGGTCTGCCCCGAGTTCCTGAAGGCTCTGCATGTTGTAGGGCTGTCTTGGTTGACACGCCTCTACAATGTTGCATGGAGATCAGGGGCAGTACCCCTGGATTGGCAGCCAGGGTGGTTGTTCCCATCTTTAAGAAAGGGGATCGGAGGGTGTGTTCCAACTATAGGGGAATCACACTCCTCAGCCTCTCTGGGAAGGTCTATGCCAGGGTCGTGGAACCCTGGATCAGCTCTTCATCCTCTCAAGGATACTTGAGGGTGCATTGGAGTTTGCCCAACCAGTCTACATGTGTGTGGCAGGCGCGTGGTCTTTGGCCTGCTGCAGAGGAGGGGTGACGCAGTGAGCTGACAGGGCAGCGCGGGGGAGGGAACAGACTGTTTAATGAGGGAGACCTGTCTTATGTCTTTGGCAGTGAGAAGGAGTGGACACACACTGGGAGTGATGGAGTGGCTGCATCCGAGGCTGGTGCCGGAAACCGCAGGAGAAAAGACATTGTTTTTGAATAAAGCACAATGATTAGCACAACCCAGAATCGTGTGTATGTGAGTCCTGTGTCACAATGTGTTTTGTGGACTTGTGTTTTGTCGAATGGAGAAGGCATTCGACAGTGTCCCTCGGGGTGTCCTGTGGGGGGTCCTGTGGGAGTATGGGGTGTCTGGCCCATTGCTACGGGCCATTCGATCCTTATACAACTGTTGCAAGAGCTTGGTCCGCATAGCCGGCAATAAGTCGGACTTGTTCCTGGTGGGTGATGGGCTCCGCCAGGGCTGCCCTTTGTCATCGATTTTGTTCATAATTTTTACGGACAGAATTTCTAGGCGTAGCCAGTGGCGGAAGGCTTTCACTTGGGTGGTCTCAGAATCTCATCTCTGCCTTTCGCGGATGATGTGGTTCTGTTGGCTTCATTGGGTGATGGCCTCCAGCTCACTTTGGAACGGTTTGCAGCCGAGTGTGAAGCGGTGGGAATGAAAATCAGCACCTCCAAATCTGAGGCCATGGTCCTCAGCCGGAAAAGCGGTGTGTGTTCAGTCCTTGCCCTAAGTGGAAGAGTGTAAGTATCTCGGGGTCTTGTTCATGAGTGAGAGGAGAAGGGAGTGGGAGATCGACAGACGGACTGGCGCTGTGGCTGCAGTGATGCAGACACTGTACCGATCTGTTGTGGTGAAGAGAGAGCTGAGTGTAAAAGCGAAACTCTCAATTTACCGGTCGATCTACGTCCCTACCCTCACCTATGGTCACGAGCTGTGGGTAGTGACCGAAAGAACAATACAAGCAACGATACAAGAAATGGGCTTCCTTCAAAGGGCGGTTGGCCTCTCCCTTAGAGATAGGATAGGGTGAGAAGTTCGGCCAGCTGGGAGGGGCTAAAGTGGAGTCGCTACTCCGTCACATTGAAAGGAGCCAGTTGAGGTTTTTCAAAGATCTGACAAGGATGCCTCCTGGGCGCCTCCTAGGTGAGGTGTTCCAGGCATGTCCCACCAGGAGGAGGCCCCGGGGCAGACCCAGGACACACTGGAGAGATTATATCTCTCGGCTGGCATAGGAATGCCTTGATGTTCCCCCAGACAAGCTGGAGGAGGTGACTGGGGAGACGGAGGTCTGGGCTTCTCTGCTTGGGCTGCTGCCCCCACGACCCAGCCCCAGATAAGAGAAAGAAGATGGATGGATGGATGGATGGTGTCCTGAGTTTAGTGTGTTCAGTTTTGCTTCCTCCTGTGTCATTATGTTTATTCGCTCCAGCTGTGTTCCTCATGTGCTTCCTCTTCCCTAGTCACCCACTTGTGTATTTATGGTGTGAGCTGTCATTTGTTCTTTTTCAGGTTATCTGTTCACTGTACGCCATGTCTCTGTTCTCCATGTGCCATTTTTCAGGTTATAATGTTCAAGTTTTTCTCACATCCAGGTTTCATGTTCCATTTTCTCTGTTTAGTGTTTATGTGACACGAATGAGGACCCACACACATGGCTTGCATGTTGCTATATGTAACACTGATGCAGTGCTAATGAATTAATACAAACAAAGTATTAGGCTGATCAGAAGACCAGCTACTGGAGCTGATGGTCAATATTCAATGAATACACACAACCCCAAATGTTTGTACAGGTACCATTTATTTTAAACAAAAACAAGGAAAAATAACAAGAAAGGAAAAGAAAATACTTAAACAGTCACTCCTGCTGCAGCAAATCAATCTAGAATCGGTTTTTAAGTGCACACAGACGACTAAATAATCTTTTAGCTTTGGACAAACAACACAGATTCTCAAATTTCAATTCAATTAAATACAGTTTATTTATATAGCACTCTTCACAGGATAAATGTCACGGTTCTGGGTCAGTATTGACCCAGCATTCTGAGTTCTGGTCTATTTTTGAATGAACGTTTTGTTTCTCGGGTGTTTTGTTGATGATGATGATGATGATGATGATGATGATTATGATTATTGTTATTGTTTGAGTTCTATGTGTTATATTCGGTCTGCCTCTCAGTCTGCGTCTTTGTTTAGTGGTTTCTTATTTCCTGTTTTATTGTGAAGGTCTGTCTTATGTGAGTGTGCTCAGTTTACGTTTCCCCTGTCTCGTCAGCTGTGATTTCTCCCAGGTGTGTTCCCCTCCTGTCTCTCATCCCTTGATTACTGCCGTGTGTATATAAGCCCTGTGTTTCCTTTGTTCTCTGTCGCGTCGTTAACGTCTTCTACCCTCACGTTATCTGTGTGTTCCATCTGCCTGCCTGCCTGCCTGCTTAGTTTATTTTTGTATCCTCAGTTTAGTTTAGTTTCTGTTCCGTTTCTCCAGCAATAAAACTGTGTATTCTGAGTTCACGTCTGCCTCCGAGTCCTGCATTTTGGGTCCTATCTCCCTGCCTGCCCGCACACAGTCATGACAATAAAAACCACAAAGTGCTTCACGGTAATATAAAACAGATATACATTAAAAAGAAAAAAAATCAACAAAATTCCCCATGAATAACAGTCACTACAATATCAAAAACACTGGTCCACTCAGAAGAGATACTATCCATGATTTTATCTGAGTGTCCATGAGAAATGTCCAAGCGCTATTGTCCATAAATGTCCATAAATGATGTGTATAGTTGTGAATGTGATTCAGTGTAATTGAATAATGAGTTCAGGGAGGGGGGCACAGACAACTCCCTACCAGACCAGTGGGAAGCTTCAATGGAAAAAGATTCTAGCTCCCAGCCGTTTTTTAGCTCACCATCCTTTTTAAACCCAAAAAAGGTCACCTGGCCTGCATTAAATAAACGGGGCCAATAAGAATTCATAGCAAAAATGCAAAAATGTCAGCCAGTTTAGCTCAGTAACATTAAGTTATTCTTGTTCCTGTGTACACAATAAATTCGTAAATAAATAAAGAGTTTATATAATCAATAAAGATTTTTCTAAACAGTTCAACTGCTATATAAAGATTGCATAGCTTTAAAACATTTGCTATCCCACCAATACCAGTCAAACTCAACACAGAAGTTTACTCTAAGATTACTTTACTAACAAAACAATCATTTGATTGTTTAGATCAGCAGTAGCCAATTAGCATTAGCCACTAGCATCACAAACAACCAATTAACAATTCAAACTCACCAATTCCATCCTGTTCGGTGTATGACAACACTGGTACACAGTAGTCGGTGTCTAAGTCATATAATGTTATAGTAGGTGTCAAAAAATGCATTAAAATAGGGAAAGCAATCAACTGGAAATACAAACCTGCAACAGCTCTGTCACCTGGCTTACCTCCGTACATCTGACAGGAGAAAGCCGGGGCAGGCTTAGCTAACAAATACATGCAATGTGATTGCAGAGCATAGCCATGTGATAGGGTCATGTAACTAAGTATCAGTGATATGTTTAATGGCAGCAAAAGTGTAGAAAATTACTAAAATCTAGTAAAAATAGATTTTACTCTGGGTTACATGTATGTTTTACTATTATATGTTGGAACATTTTCTGTTTGAGCACCTTTCCAGCTGCCACACCTCTCTGTAGCAACCACACACCTCAGGTCCAGCCACATCTTTTACAGGGGAAACATGATTAGAAGTTGAGGTGTGTGTGTCAGCCTCCCCTGACACTGCACCCAGAACCCAATGCTCCACCCCTTCCACAAACCTGAGCCACAAACCACACCTGGCCACATACCCCCATCGCCTGACTTAGGCAGGGGAGCCGTCCGACCTAGCCTACTCTCCCCTCCCACCGTGAGTGGGAGAGAAAATCAGCCATTACCATCTGCGCCCCCGGGTATATGGACCACCTTGAACTTAAAAGGCTGAAGAGCCAGATACAACCGGGTGATCCGGACATTGGCATCCTTCATGCGATGAAGCCACTGCAGTGGACCATGATCCGAACAGAGTGTGAAAGGGCGGCCTAGGTGAGAGTCGACTGCCCACCAGATGGCCACGCACTCTTTTTCCACTGTGCTATACCTGGCCTCCCGCTCTGACAGTTTCCTGCTGATGTAAACAAAATGGCCCCCAGCCATCTGTTTGAGGCATCAGTCTGCAGAATAAAAGAGAGGGAGTAGTTCAGCGTGTAGAGCAGGGGTTCCCCACAGAGAGCTTTCTTCACTTAATCCATCTGCAGACGCACCTGCCTGCCTCCCAAGTGGTACCCTAGATACTATACCTCCTACTATCCAACTGCACACTTCTTCGGGTTGGTTGTGAGCCCCGCCTGTCTTAGGGATTCCAGGACCACGGCTGCCCGTTGCACATGCTCTGCCCAGGTGTCACTATGGATGATGATGTCATCCAAAGAGGCAGCAGCATATTCAGCGTGCGGCCACAGCACCTAATTCATGAGGCGCTGGAAGGTGGCGGGGGCTCCGAACAAGCCGAACGGAAGTGTGACAAATTTGTACAAACCGCACGGAGTCCAGAAGGCTGTTTTTTCCTTGGACTCTGCAGACAAGGGAATCTGTCAGTAGCCCTTGGTTAAATCCAATGTCGTGAAAAAGTGAGCAGTGCCTAACCGGTTCATGTGATAAGCATGAAACTGTGACACTTGATTCACCTTGCGATAGTCGACACAGAACCGTATAGACCCATCTTTCTTAACTACAAGAATGATGGAGCTACACCATGCACTGTGTGACTTCTATTACTCCCATTTTCAGCATTTCACCCAATTCCCTCAGAATAATTTTCCTCTCATGCTCAGGTAACCTGTAGGGCCATGAACGCACCATCACGCCAGGCTGCATTTCAAAATGGTGCTCCATGAGAGTTGTACGGCTAGGCAGGGGGTAGAACACATCTGCAAAATGCTGTTGCAGTGCAGCAACATTTGCTCTATGGGCCTGTGTGAGATGGTCATCACAATTTGAATTTGGCACCTCCAGCCCCAACTCATCTCTTTCCTTCACCAGGCTCACCAGAGAAGCAGTTTAAGCCTCTCTCCATGCTTTAAGGAGGCTGAGGAGGTGGGGTGCCCTCAGGCCTCTGGGCCTGAGGCCCGGCCCTCTCTGGCACAGCTGGCTGCCGGCAGAGCCCGCGGGCACGTCACTGCAACCCCCTCTGGCCTCTGCTCCGTGGCCGCTGGGTGACCACTCGTTTGGGGGTCTTCTCAGCACTTCCCAGAAGGGTGGCACGGTTACCCCCCGATGGTCCTCCATGGGTCCTCGTATTCTGGGGCCTCTGGATGTCTGGGGCCTGGATCTCCTCCATACCTGCTTCATGTCCTGGGGGACGGGGCTATGGCTCCCGACACTCCCTAGCAGATCATTACATGGAGAAACCTTTTGAATACAAGCGTGCTGATCCACACAGGTGTGCACACAGGTGTACACACGGGTTTTCACAGACACAAGCTACACCTTTCTTGGCTGCTACCAAAAAGCACATTGTGCGCTGTCGATCTTGCTTACTGCACAATAACATGTAATATTTAGTATCTACTGTTAGCTAGTTTATTTTGATGGTGTTGTATTTATTATGTTGCTCTTTTTTGTTTGTTTTCTCGTCTGTTTTTTCTTAACCCCATACAGGTGATCCAGGTGTTTTGTTTGTTTTTCTTTCTTTTTTTCTTTTTTTTTGTCTCTTCCCCCCTTTCTCACCATCTCGTCTCCCCTCTATTTTTCTTTCTCTCCCTCTCTTTCTTTCATTTTTTCTCCCTGTCCTATCCCCCAGTCATGTCTGTCCCGTCTGTAACAACCGAAAAATCAAATCAAATAAATACATAATTATAAGGTCAATCAAATGGACCAATATGGCAAGGCCATGATGATCCAATTGGTAAAGTAAATCCGCTTGGCATCTTTCTTGGCCTTCAGACAACAATTCTGATGGCTAAAGATCCAAACGGGACAGGCAAAAAATAAAAAATAAAAAAAATAAAAGATTTAAGGGATGCGTCAGGCGCGGGCTAACAGCAGCCTTTACTCTATGCGTTTTGCCCTTATATTTAATTTGCAGCGGCATTATGGGATATTCTTGGATGTCCCCATGCACACACCTAATCTCTACCCACTCTGCCTCCAACAATGCCCCAGGCTGAACCAGGGCTTGGTGAACCAGGGTCTGTGTGAAGCCCGTATCCACTGAGGTCTGGTGTATACCCCCTTGGCGCCTTACCGGTACGCTGTACGTCCCTCTCGGCCCAAGGGAGGGGTTTGGAGGGCCGGCGACACTGAACACCTGTCCCACTTCCATCTGTAGGCACTCCCAGAGGACTTGTCCTGGTCGCCCGCACCGCTAGCATGGCTTCCCAGGTGCTCGTGTCGCTCCCGGTGAGTGAGGTGTGGTGTCTGCAGCCATTGGGACCTGTGGAGAGAGAGCAGAGGGAATTAGGTCAGTGTCCGCTCATGGCTGCTGCTAGTGAGCTGCAGTGTTGAAGCACCCTGGAGCATCCCCATCGGACCTGGATGGTAGCCACGGATGGTCCCTGGGATCCCAGGGACCATCCGTGGCTGCCCTACTGCCCTTGGCCGCACAGAGAGGAATTCCTCAGGCAGGGTCACAGCAGCTTCCAAGCTGGCCGGGCAGTGGCAGCGGACACGACCCTGCTGGAAGCCCTATGATGAACTGCTCCAACACCACCCTCTCCACAGTGCGAGCCTTCCCAGCCACCGTGCCGCTGGAGGGGAGCCACCTAGTGTAGGCAAAAGGCCGGTCCTCCGGTCCCATCCGCCCCTCCCAGAAGCCCTCCTTTGCGAGGCCCAAGCGGTCCACAATTGTTCAGCGGACATCCACCAAGTTGCCCCTCATTGCCGTGGGCAGGCTGAGAGATGCCACCTTGGCTCCACCAGACAGCAGCGGAAGCAGCCTCAACACCCACTCCTTCTCTGGCCAACAATATTTAAAAGTGGAAAAAAGAACATATTATTTTCTCCTGACATTGAAATAAATTCACCGTGCCTCTGTTTAGAAAATGGCACAAATTTTGTAAATCATCTGTAAAACCAACCACACCTATCAGTGCTATTTGGTGATTGCTCTCACATGTTATTTTGTCCCGTTTAGTAAATCTGGCCCTTTATGTAAAAGTTGACAATACCACAGTTTTATGTGTAGTGAGTTGTTCTCATACCGTCATGGTCCTGGGTCGGTGACCCAGTGTTTTGACTTTTGCATTTTTACTGAACTTTTATTGAACAGGTGTCCTCTCTTCCTGTGTCCCATTCCCTCATTATCCCTCTGTGTATTTTAGCCCTGTGTTTCTCTCAGTCAGTGTCGCATCGTCCCCTCATGCTGTATGTGGTTCCCTCCATGCTCCTCGTCCCCAGTCTCGTGTCTCCAGGTTCCTTAGTGTGTAGTATTAGTTTCTAGTTTTGGTTTGTTTTTGCAAGTTTATTGTTTATGGAGTTTTTTTTGTTTTTTGAGTGTCCTGCATTTTGGGTCCTACATCCTGCCTGCCACAGCCGTTTCATGACACATACTGTGATATTGCTACTTTTACGAAAGGAACTAAACGTCTTCCAGAACTTGATAGTGTCAGTAAACATTTTAAAGAATTGTAAAATGATATTACTTCTATAGTTATAGGAGTAATATCATTTTACAATTCTTCAGCCGCTTAAAAGAACAAAAGATAGGTATAAAAGATAGGTAGCACAAGGTACTTTAAACCTGTCCAGTTTGTTTTGTTAAACAATGGAGGAAAGTAAATGTTGGCTTTTTGGGTGGCGGTAGACCTTCTCATTTAATAGCAGCATTATGCTGTTAAATGTCATGACAGACTTGAATATAGTGCTCTTGCTCCACCACTAATCACGTGTCATAAAATAAACAAGGGATGGGCAGTTATAATAACTTTAACATGACCACAGTAGCCAAAAAAAGTTTACTGTGATATGATGAGTTTTCCTTATTTATCAACCTTCTCCGAGGGTTTATTTTTCTATGACATAAAGGGTTTAGTTTCACTCATGGTGTCATTAAACCAAGGCTCACTGTCGTTAGACATTTGTGACAGGCACAAAGTCTTCACTCTGCTGTCATTAGTTTGATGGTGATTGTAAATTCAGTGAGTTTTCTAAGAAGTTTATATCCAATGGCTCATCCAAAAATAAAAATCAGAAGTTTTGTAAGAGAGAATTCATATGCCCATTAGTCCCATTCAAGGATAAACTTCCAAAGAATAGGCAAGCCTTTCTAAATCACATTATTTGCAATGTTCCACTTGACCACCTGAGCTCACATGATTCTCTGCTGATCAGAATCAGCTAACACATTATCAGCAAAGATAATAATGTGTATCTTAATTCAAAAATATCACATAACACTACTATTTTGTAAATATTAAATAAACTACTTTCCAGTGTTTAATTCAAGTACAACAATGGTTCTTTTACACATTTCAATTGCAATAATAAATAAATAAATAAATATTTTCTTTTTATTAAATGTATTTTTCTGGATAATAGAAGCCACTTATGAAGCATTTAAATAAAAAAGAAGATTCATTTTTGGAAGAAGTATTTAACAAACTAAAAAACTAAATGTGACAGACAGTGGATACAGAGACATCCATAAAGAAATGCATAATGCTGGATGAGGATGAAAACACACAAAAAGGTCTGATCAGCCTGTGGTGGGCCGGCCTCAGATGAAGGTATATTGTGATAAACGGCTGAAACACCCAATGAGTCAGAGGTACACAACTGACAATATCTTGTATTGGTGGCAAATGGTGTTTCACATCACTCTTCAACTAACTGAAGAGTTCCATTGTAATGTTAGGGCTTGAAACACCTAAAGTCAGTTGAAACACTGAATTAGTTTCAGTGCTTCCCAAATCTCCAACCCACTCAAGAATTGTACTAATTATTTTAGGGATCTTAACAACTAGTCCTATCAAGCAATGATAATAATAATAATAATAATAATAATAATAATGTTGTTGTTGTTGTTGTTGTTGTTGTTGTTGTTGTTGTTGTTATTATTATTTAAATACTCTTTCACAACATTACACATTGGATATTACACAATAATAAAGCTCCTCCAATTATTATTTTTTTATGACAGTTATTATGCCCCTTGCATGGTAATAATGACAGCAAAGGACACAACAAAATTACATCAGACAAATAGATGTAAAGGGATCTTGCCCAAATATCAATGACACTATCCTCTTGTATCGGTTTTGGCAGCATGCGGTAGCTTTATTTAGACAACTTATGCTGGGTTTTCTATTACATTGTTACTTGTTCATTTGTGTTCTTAGTAGCCTGATTGAATCATTAGTGTTAGTATTTTTAGAGATATGACCATATATGAGAGGGGAAATCTTAAGTTTTCAGATAATAAGAAAGCTCCTCCAGTAAGAGGTATTCATAAATGTTATGGTGCAAAATATGGACACAAATATCAGCTAATTAGTGCTGAGTAACATGTATGTATTTATGTATATCCCATATATGTGTGTTTGTTTGTGTGTGTGTGTGTGTGTGTGTGTGTGTGTGTGTGTGTGTGTGTGTGTGTATATGTCTGTACTTGGGGTTTTTTTTGTGGGTTTTCATAATAAAATAAAATTTGGTGCCACAACTTCTCTGTGTGGCAAGGCACAAGTCAGACACAACCTTTGGTAATTGTTTGCACATAGAGTACAAGCCCTCCCTCCCTTTCCCTTTTAATAGTTCCTCATTTGTTGATAGCTACATAGATAGTTTGATAGATACATCCTACAGATTCTTCTTGACTCATATTCCTGCTTTTTTAATTTCATCTTTTTGCTGGTAAGACACATTAAATTTACAGAGACAATAATGACATAAAGAATTAATGCAAATAGAAAATCTGACCAAGATCTGGAAATATTTTGTGCTCTGTGTATTCCTTTCTGTTGGGTGTCATACTATTTTATTCAACTTCAAATAACAGATGTTGTTACTCACATAAACTAATAATGTGGCAGCCGGTTTATGCTGGTAAATGTTATCTGTGCAAGTATCTTAAATGCAAGAGGACACTAACCAACCTTTTATACTTATCTAATTTTGTACCTTCCAGTGCAATGCTGTTAATATGCTGCAAACTATAAATATTTTTTTAGTAAAGAGCTATAATTTCTGTTACTGTTTTCTTAAAGGCTTAGTCCTATTTTTCACATTCACACATGCATTTGTTCTCAGATTGGAACTCTGCTAAGATGTATTTCAAATGGGGAAGATCCAGAGTTCACATTTTCCCACTACTGAGTATCACAGCAATTGTTTTGGTCTCCAACGTTTTGTGGAGTTTTTCTGGGTATACCTTCTGTCATCGGGAGCCGAGCCTTTGTGCCTGTCACAAATGTCTAACAGACAGTGATCCTTGGTTTAACTACATCATCAGTGAAGCTCCTAAACCCTTTATGTCACAGAAACATAAACCCTCAGAGGAAGATTTCAACTGGTGGAAGGTAAATAATGAAAAATCAACGTATCACTTTTTAGCATGTGAGTGAATTCCCACTCATCAGTAAGATACCTTTTTGGGTGATTTCAAACATTTGTGCCATTTTCTAAACACAGACATTGATAATTCATTTCAATGTCAAGCACAAAAACATTACACTTTTTCAACATAAAATATTGGAGCAATTAGTTGTAAATTGCATGTTGCAAATGTTAGTAAATCAGTTTGCATGTTTCCTTTAAATACATTCTTTGACAAAGAAATGTGCTGAGAAATACAACTTGTGCAACTTAGTCAATCACACAAATGTGAGGTCAGACCTTTACCACCAGCACTGGTGCAACATATGTTTGGTGCTACATATGTTCAAGTTTAAACAGAATGTAAAATATTTAGGTTCAATATTTACTTTAAATGTCTAAATGTAAACTGTCTGTCTACAGTGGTATTTAAAAAAAATAAAATAGAAGGACAGTGGTGTTTTTGCACAACAATTGTTGCATTTATTCGCGATGAAATCACAAACACAGCTTCTCTTGTAGTGCAGAAATTAAACATAAAATCAATATTAATACAAGTAAGAATACAGTGGTGTAAAAAAGTGTTGTCCCCCATCCTGATTTCCTTTTTATTTTTTTTAATTCTGTAAAGATGAGTGGGCCAAAATTCCTTCACAGTCCTGTGTAAAAGACTCATTGCCAGTTATCACAAATGCTTGATTGCAGTTGTTGCTGCTAAGGGTGGCCCAGTTATTAGGTTTAGGGGGAAATAACTTTCCATGGGTCATGGGTCATTTTTTTCATGAAACATTTAAGTGTGACAAACATATAAAAACAATGGGAAATCAGGGAAGGGGCAAACACTTTTTCACACCACTGTACACTGCCGTGTTTAAAACGTTTCAAAAGCTGGAATCAACAGAAAAATTATAACTCATGATTTAAGATTTTGGCTTCATTAGACAACATTCTGTCATTCAGAAGTTGTACATTTACATTAAGTTTACCTGAGGTTACATTTGTACATCCCTGCAACACTAACAAAATAAGCCACAGTAGTTTTACACTATTATACACTATACTTTTGATTTGACAGAACATCAAATGAAATAAAAGTGCTCCATGAGTTTTCTGAACATGGTAGCCATATCTTAATTGTGGCCATTATAACAAGAGAGGCCGCGTTCTACATATAGTTAGGTAACACATCAATACACAAACTTAACAATAACAATAAACAATAAACTTCAAACCTAAAAATATTTTGCCTAAATCAGTGTACATTTCTTACTCTTGAGTTTCATTGATCTTTCACAGTCTGAATGTGATGACACAGGCTGATGTGGGAAAAATCACTACAGTGGGCATTGAGACAAGAGCGAACATGTCAAGCTGTCAGCTTAATCAAGAGGAATGTATGTTTGAAAGGGTCTTTAACACTTTCCCAGACTTACTGGTGACTCATGAACCTGTAATCATTCAAGACTTCCTAGAACATTTTTGTTCTGTGAGAAAGTTTGATTTTTTTCAATAACTTTCTCTTCTTTGTCAGAACTTACAGGGGGCAAGACATCAAAACTTGACTTTCTACAATAAAACTCTAGAAAGGCTATTTCAGACAATAACACCAATTGCAGATGTTGGAGAACCTCACCCTGATCACTGCAGGAGTTGTGCTGTGGTGGGGAATTCTGGAAATTTGAGAGGATCACATTATGGACCTCTAATTGATTTCCATAATATCGTAATAAGGTAAAAATCATTTAACACAAACACAAAATCTAATGTCAACAGTGTTCTTGGCAGACCAAAAAATCATAGTCTTATAGAATGCAATGTATCTCAAATGCAAAAAATCTGCACTAAATATCTATCCTTGTGTACCATTTAGAATCAATCGGGGGCATACCAAAGGTTATGAAACAGATGTTGGAACCAAAACAACTCATCGTGTCATGTATCCAGAGAGTGCTACTAGATTGGACAACACCACTCATCTTTTGTTTTTTCCCTTCAAAACACATGACTTTTTGTGGCTTCTGAAGGCCTTAAATCCAGGGTAGGCTAAACATGGCTACTGTCTTGACTTCAAAATATTTCAGTTCCGTTTTTTGCAAGTGTGTTGCTCTGAATATCAGATTTTAACAGCTTTGCAACATAGTTTTAGCTAACTGTAAGGAAAAATGCAGTCTAGTTTTATTTGTTTGAACAACCAAATCAAACAAGGATCAAAATTGTACTTAAAATCTAAAGGACTCCGATCCATAGAGGGTGGTGTGTATGACACTGTTGCACTGTTTTGTTTTGCCACTCAGGGTTAGGGTGTGCCAGTGAACAAGACAATATCTTTTTAGTATAAGATCTAAAACTTGTTGAAGGAATTTATTAGCATATAACTGCTTATGAAAACAGAAATTAGTTTGAAGTATATGGGGTAAACTTGAGCCTCTCTTTTGTGTCTGACAGTGAAACAAAACAGTGATGTTCGTGGTCATTAAACCCAGGCAGCTGCCAGATAGTAAATTGTTACAATTTAAATGCTAATTTAATTTTAACACATGTAAGAAAGTGTCATTATCTTGTTAGCTGAAATAAAAGGGCAAAAGTTGATTAGGAGTAATAACTATGCGTCTAATAGTGATGACCAGAATTTTTTTCTATTGATTTTGAAAAGAAGCCACAGAGTGCTGG
Organism: Oreochromis niloticus; assembly: GCF_001858045.2. Taxonomy (NCBI): domain Eukaryota; kingdom Metazoa; phylum Chordata; class Actinopteri; order Cichliformes; family Cichlidae; genus Oreochromis; species Oreochromis niloticus. The sequence continues at coordinate 141,814 of NW_020327438.1, read as the reverse complement.
AATCCACATTATTGCTCTGGTGGGGATTTTAAGCTGTGAGTGGATCCTGTTCTAAATCGTACTGCCAATGTAATTTGTAGGGTTTATAAAGAGCCATCTGAAGCTGGTAAACACACTGGACACAATAAAATCAGCTCCTACACAAAATCCTTTATTTACTCCAACTCAGTATGACTCAAGTACATAAACAGTTTGGCAGCTATAGGGAGATATCAGTGTCAGACCAACAGATACAGACACTGGCTGCCTCATTCCTGACAGGACCATGACAGATACTTAGTGGATTCCTGGCTGAGTACTGGCTGATGCGTGACTGTAATGATATCCCCGCCTGGGATGTATGCATTGACAACAGGAATGTTAAGGCCCCCAAGCAGCATTTATGAAAACCAGTGGTAATGTCAGTGCACCCATCAGGGAGCACAAAGCTACTGAAAGTTCATTCAGTGAAAAGAAAAAGCGGTGCCTAATAATGTTTTTGAACATGTGCTCCAATTGCGCAACAATATATATGTGTGTGTGGATTTCTGCTGCTAATTGGATATCAGCTTTGCGATTTATTTTAGTGCTCTGGTTCAAAAATTTTGTGCTGTAAAAGGGACACTCCACATCCAACAACTGGTACATGTCCTGCAAATAAGTGTATTATCAAATAAGTGCAGTATTAATGCAGTATTTATGCAGTGCAGTATTTATCTATGAACTTATAAGTGAAAAAACTCCATATGCTGACAGGCAGGAGAGAAATAACAGTTATTAGTGTTTAACCTGGTCTTAATGAGTGACTATACAACCCTTTCTGCCCTGCACAGAATAAGTTTTTTTTTTTTTCAACTATGTAATTTTATACAATTTCTATATCGCTTCTTGGGATTGTGCAATGAAAATATCAGCAACATCATTCCATCCCTCAACTTGAATGTAGGGAATAAACCACTCAAAAGTTATGGGAAAGAATCATCTGAATCCTGACGAAGTAATTTCTACGTGATGGAATGGTCTGAAAAGCCAGAACATGCCTAGTTTATTTATATCTGCTCAGTCAAGAAACAGTTTTCATCGCAGAGTTGCGTTCATGAAAACACAGACTTTAGAATATCTTTTTTTTTCTATCTTGGGGGTAATTGTGAGAGCATGAACTCTCCTCGTTGAAACAAACTGAAGGTTTCAACAGAAAAAACAAAAACAGAATATCAAATAGAAACACCTTACATTTATGGAATTCACATGGCAGTATAGACTGCATTTTTTGGTAGTCTTCTAATATCTTATTTTTTGAAAAGGTTTGTTTGCTCACATTTCCAAAAACCCAGCCCAACACCAGGGGCGGTCCTAGCCTGTTTGGTGCCCTGGGCGAACACTCCCTCTGCCGCCCCCCACCCCCAACACACACACACACAACATATTAAGGATTGTACATTAACATATTTTATTGTGAAAACTGTTTAACCAGATAAATATTTTATATAGTGAGAGAGAGAGAGTATGCAAATGGCTAACAAAGAGTCTTTATAATTCGTCACTGAGAATAGCAGACAAATCAACAATACACCTCTTCCAATTAATGGCTAATTAATATTGTGCTGAACACAGTCCAAGAGATTCAATAAGCCACATCAGTGTCTACTGTCTGTCTACTGTTTACTATCATAGCCAAGTGGCAAACAAAGGTAAACAGAAGTTTACCTTTGTTTGCCATGCGGGGTCCTCTTCTAAAATTCTCCCAAACAAATGCAGGCATGGTCAGGAAGCATTCAGTGTGTATACTTTATTCTGCTGGCCTCCCAAGTGGACAAAAGATTATTTAAAAAGAAAATAAACAACCATTAATTCAAATTAAAACAAAAATCTATGTACAGAACGCAAGAGCCAGCCTACAGGTTACCCTCACTGTAACATCTCACAGACTGCCCCAGTAGGCCCCGATGGCCTCCCTTTATATCCCATTGCCCCTCCCACTAGGCATAAGGGTTATCCCTCCATCTTTTCTTTCACAAACACTCTTTTTCCTCGGCTTTCCATCGGCTTGCCCAACTGCTCGTGTAATTGGCGATCACAGGGAGTCTTTTTATTAAAGGTAAGTGACAAAATATGTTGGCCACCCTATGTACCGCTCAAAATATATCTGTCACCCTTCCCGTTTATCTGCCCGGTTGACTAAAAGAGGCGTAGCCACAGTAACCCAGCGCGACGAGTGTAGAATCTTATGGTGGTGGCGTGAATGCACGTAGGTCAGCTCTCTGCGGCCCGGGACAGTGTAACTCCGTCACCATCCCCTTGCACCCGGAGGTTGGTGTTGTGCGGCAACCTGGAGAGGTAATCTGCCTCTACATTAAGCTTGCCTCGTCGGTGTAAGATGGTGAATCTGAAAGGCTGCAGTGAGAGGTACTATCGTGTCAGCTGTTATGGTCCTTCATGGAATGGATCCAGGTGAACGCTCGGTGGTCAGTTTCCAGCTCAAATTCCCGTCCCAGTAAATAATACCTGAGTTTCATAAGTTCCCACTTAATGGCCAAGGCCTCCTTCTCCACAGTTGAATAGTTGGTCTCTCGTGGCACTAGCTTCTGGCTTAGGTATAGGACAAGATACTCTTCTCCAGGGTCCCCTCGGGCCAGCACAGCTCCAAGGCCAATTGTGGAGGCATTCACCTGGACCATAAATTTCTTACTGAAGTCCAAGCTCCTGAGAACAGGGGTCCTACACAGGTAGGTTTTTAGCATATTGCACACATTTTCACATTCCGTTGTCCATGTTACAGGATTCCGTTGGTGTTTGCTGGTCAAGGCAGTAAGAGGGCCCGCAATGGTTGCAAACTGGGGCACGAATCTTCTGTACCAGCCAACCAGCCCCAGGAAGGACCTTACTTCCTTTTTGGTGCGAGGCCGGGGGCATTTCTGGATGGCTTCCACTTTATCCATCTGGGGATGCACCTCGCCTCTGCCCACTTGGTAGCCAAGGTAGCGGGTCTCCTGCCGTGCTCACTCACATTTAGAGGGGTTAAGGGTCAACCCTGTCTTATGGATTCTTCCAAGGACTTCGGATAGGTGCTGCAGATGTAGTGATCTTCAGCAAAACCTGGGAAGAACATCATCGAGGTAAGCGGCACTATAGTGGTCACACCCCTGTAGTAATTTGTCCATCAGCCTCTGGAAGGTGGCAGGTGCCTCATGTAACCCAAATGGCATCACCGTAAACTGGAACAGGCCGGCAGGGGTCTGGAAGGCAGTCTAGGGTTGAGAGGACTCTTCCTCTTGCACAGATCCAGGGTGGTGATGTAACTGGCCCCTTCGATCTTCTGGTCCCAGTCTTTCCCAGTGTCTGACACAAACTTCTGCAACATCTTCAAAGTTTGCCATCAGGACGTCAACTTACCTACCACAGACAGATGGTTTGGTGGAGAGGTTCAACCAGAGATGCCTAGCTGGTTGTGGAAGAGCTGCATCAACCTGGAAGTTTGTCCCTTGGTCTGTTAAAATCTCATCTGGTATCCCCACCCTGGAGAAAAGCTGTACTAGTGCACGCAGGACATTGGATGCCGTGACTGCACGCAGAGGGAAAGCTTCTGGGAAGCGAGTTGCATAATCACACACTACCAAAATGTACTGATGACCACTACTACTTTTTACCAGAGGTCCCACAATGTCCATGACTATCCTACGGAAAGGAGTGGAGATGACAGGGAGTGGCTGTTGGAGAGCCCTGTCAGACTTGCGAGCTGGACAAGTTTTCTGGCAGGTAGGGCATGTACGGCAATATTTCTGTATGTCTGTGTACATTGACAGCCAAAAGAAATGTGAACTAACTAACATATAGGTTTTCTGGCGACCCAGATGACCTGCCCAGGGGAGTGTATGTGCTAGGTGCATAATGGTAGGTGCCTACAACTAGAAGGTATCACAAGCTGTTGGTGCTCACTGCATACAACATATTTTTGTCAACAATGAACTTCTCTTTCACTCCCCATTTTCCAGTTCCCCCCTTAGTAACCTTAGCAAACAAAACTTTCAGTGTTTCATCCTTCCTCTGTAACAGAGTGATATTTTCTGCTACATCCCATTTCAAGTTCTTAGTGTCTGGCCCCTTTGACCATAGCTGCTTCTCAAAGCGGCGTTGGCGACGGGATTTTCTTGGCCCATTAGTGCCACCCTCACACAGTCTATTGTCAAAATCTGGCAAGGGTTGGCAACCAGCTCTAGTGACCACGGGGGCCAGACACATTTAGCTTAGCATTCCCCTTATCCCCCCACATCAGTCTCTTTCAACTGTTCTTCTTTTTCTTGCAGCAAGTCCATGAGTACAGGCATGAGTACATGCACCCTCTTTGGCGTGCAGGTGTGGGCAGTACCAGTCTGGGGCTGCTTGCCATTGTGGTACTTGGAGTGGCCGTTGCTGGTGCCGTGCTCGCTCTGGAGGGTGCTTGGGCCAGGCTTTCATGATCAGTAAAGCCTGAATGCAGCTGAGCAGTGGGAGGGGGAAACAGTCCTCAGCCCCCTGATTTCTGCCAACAGAACCTCCTCTCTCCTTTGCTGTCCTGCCAGGAAGTCCTTCATCATTGGAATCAGTTCTTCATTTGGTTCACGTGTTGTGGTCAAAGCTGTAGACAATGCTGAACCAATCCTGCCTTGGACCTCCTCCTCCTCTGCTGATGAAGATGATATCGGCACTGTCTCCCATGCCAGCTCCTGCTCCACCACTGTCTTCTCCACTTGAAGCTCTCGCTGCTGGGATCGCAGCCCTGTGCGCTGAACTGGGAGGCGTGTTTTCCTCTTCTGACTAGCCATCCCACTTCTGACACCATATGTCGTGGGGTCCTCTTCTAAACTTCTCCCGTAGAAATGCAGGTGTTGTCAGGAAGCGTTTAGTGTGTATACTTTATTCTGCAGGCCTCATAGGTGCACAAAAGATTATTTACAAAAAAAATAAACAACTAACCTAATTCAAAACAAAACAAAAATCTATGTACAGAATGCAAGAGTCAGCCTACACGTTACTCTCACTGTAACATCTCACAGACTGCCCCGGTAGGCCCCGATGGCCTCCCCTTATATCCCATGGCCCCTCCCACTAGGCATAATAATCATCCCTCCATCTTTTCTTTCACAACCACTCTTTTTTCCTCGGCTTATTTCCAGCTGTATTTCTACAATAATTCACAAATACATTCATGGCCACTTTCAGGCAGCCTACAGTGTTTCATAATAAAAGAAAACGCTAAACAAAAAATAATGCAGTTCACATGACCCTCCAAGCGTGTGCGAACCCACTATTTAAACCTCGGGACATTGTACCATCGGCTTGCCCAACTGCTCGTTAATTGGCGATCATGGGGAGTCTACATGACCGGCTTTTTGTTAAAGGTAAGTGACAAAGTATGTTGGCCGCCCTGTGTACAAAATATATCTGTCACCCCTTCCCCTTTTTTCTGCCCGGTCGACTGAAAGACGTGCAGCCACAGTAACCCAGCGCGATGAGTGTAGAATCTAATGGTAGTTGTAGGTCAGGTGTCTGCAGCCCGGGACAGTGTAACTCTGTCACACCTACTAATGAATGTTATCTTGTTTCATCATACATAATACCTGCCATTATCCAAAGACACATCTGCTTACCTGTATCTTTTGTTCATTTCTCCTCCTCTTCTTTTCTCTTGTTTTTTAAACTGAGGACCTGATGGCGTTGACCTTTTCTTGTCCATCTTCCATCAGTAATTTCGCACTTTCCCAGCCCCACAACATAAACTAATAGACCTACACCTTAGTGCACAGATTTGGTTTGTATAGGTTTTTTTTCTGGGATTTCACGCAAACCAGGAAAAATCATTAATACATAATGGGCGTGGATTGACAACATTATGAATGAAATGTGTACTATATCGAAGCAGCACACCTCCTACCCTTTCGACAGGTTGTGTGAGCGCAACAGCAGCAAGCAGGCGCACCGAGGGCCCTCGCACTCACTTTTCGCATATGTGTGTGTGACAGAATTCAGAAAACACATCGGTGCACGTTATAAGTCTATATCATAATGTCTTCTGTTTTTGTGTTTGTTGTAGGGCTGTCAATGTTAACGCATTAACGCCATCATCACGATTAACGCAATTAAAATTTTTAACACAATCAACCCATCTGGAGTGCAGAATGGACAAACTGCCCAAAATGCGTTGACAGAGACATTTCAGGGATTTTGAGTCATTCTGTGCTCCGGATGGATTAATTGCATTAAAAATTTTAATCGTGTTAATCATGATGACAGCGTTAACATTGCCAGCCCTAGTTTGTTGGTTTGTTTTTGTTTTGTTTTATTTTGCGAGCTGGTTATTAGATGCCGCTCCAGCCAGGCAGAGAAAGTAGGCAGAGGAAGTAACAACCCAACAAACAATATGCTAAATGAAAAATTAAGTTCTATCGGTCTCAGAAATAACCTCTACATCTGGTTTTTGGATATAAAGGGAAGTTATTTGCATGAAACAATATTGCTGTTTTTTTGTCTTTTAAAGTTGTATCTATTCATTACATTAGCTTGAAATAGATGAATGAAAAACTATTTACTGGAAACTGACTGTAAAGTTTTATCTATTTATTTAACATTGTCAAATGTTAACTAAGTCTTTATATTTTAATGTTTACAACGAAAGCTATCAAAAGAAAGATAGCAGTTTTATTTACATAGCCCCAAATCAAAACTGTGGCCTCAATGTGTTTTATATTATAAGACAAAGACCCTACAGTAATACTGAGAAAATCATCTAACTATCCAAGTCAAAGTTTTCTTTGAAGAATGTGCCATCTCTTGGTGACACTCTGCAATTGAGTGAAAGGGGTGTATTTATAGTGGAAAGTAGATACGCCCCAAGGGAAGGAGAGGGTGGACTGTCAGCTGACAGTTGGCTGACAGATAACTGTCAGCTGGCTGACCTCTGGCTAAAAGCAGTATTTTTGCTTTGGCTGTATCTGTATATCGTATTTGCAAACCTAATGTAAGTACTTCATTCCCTCATTACAGACTTGACTGAATTTGTACAGTGTAGCTCCCAGTTAAACAAAACAAGAAGATATGTGAACTTGTGAAAATATAGATCTCTTCAAATGTCTGTTGATGTTTCTGCCTAGGTGCCCATGAAGCTGAAAAGCCAAGGACACTTTTAATCACAAAAGAAAGGGGCTAAAATTCTTGAAAGGTTAACTGAACACACAAAATATTGACTATATTTAGTCGTGTTCCTTGCCTGGGGTGTTCCCACAGCTCTTTCGTGAGAAAAACTTGTGTTTTCAGAGTAGGAACACAAACTTAAGCCTTCATCCATTCTCTTGGCAGGCATATCCTTGATGGGTTTTTTTTCACAAACCATCTAATTTTTACAGCATCAAAAATGCCTTGATTTACGTGAACTGAGGTTCATGAACTCAACATCTTGCATTGTCCCATCATATGGGTGCATTCAAGCCTTTGACAGACTGTTAGCTTCCGACAACCTTTACCTGTACCAACCACCGCATCCCCCTATCAGACCTGTTGTCCAGCTGTCATTGGAACCAATGGGAGCAATAAAAAAAGCAGCTGTAAAAATAAAAAAAAAATTCTAAAGAAAAGATCTAAGTGGGCCAATCAACAGAAATACCTTCTGTTGATTGGCCCACTTTCTGAGACAATCCATCAGAGGTCATCCTTTCTTTTTTGAAACAGAAAAATAGTGCAGAAAGTTATATGAATTGTTATATGAACAACTTAAACTTTTCTTGTGATTTCCAAGTCATAGGTAATTATTAGCATTTATTTGTTAAACAAAAAGTTCTCTTTCAAATTTAAAGATACATTTAATCTTTTCAACAGGGAGAATGATGCACCAAACTTAAAGAAGATAGCTAACAAGGATTTGGTGAGTATTTTAGGTTTACATGAATAAAACTGGCAGATATTGATAGCTAAGAAGTCCGACAATAAATTTAAGCTACCATTAATTCAGGCAGGCCACAAAGTCAGCTGATTTTACACACTGAACTGGCAAATCTCATATACAGTAGGTTTTACTATTAACCTGCTTTAGCCTATCCACCAGTGCTACAGTTGTGCAAGCCATTTCACAAACCACCAGCTTTTACTTTGTTGCAGTATTTGCTGTTTACGCTGCTCTGTATTAGGTACTGTTATGGTTTTCCCACTCTCTCATACTTGACATTTATGTGCCTGGAAGGTCATGCAGGTCATTGAACAAAGCCATGCCGCCAAAAATAAATACTGGCTTCTTTTAGCTATGGGGGTGCTAATTTAAGGAATTTTATTGTGCATTAATTGCAAAAAGGAATAGTTCATAAAACCCAGATTTAAGGCTATATCTGATTCGTAACAGATGATGATCCTCCATCCGGCTTTCATGAAGTATGTTCATCAAGTCTGGCTGGGAAGGAAAGGATATTATCCGTCCACTGGCTTTCTTGCTGTGGTTCTCAGCCTACTGATGTGTGATGAGGTATGTTCACTTTAAACAATTTGTACATTGTGCATCTGACTGACAGTGATGGTAGTTAAACACCAAGAAACACTGATTTACCAGCAAAGTCGAGAACGAAATCTGCCTCAGATAACTACATGACTAAAACAGAAATGTATCTATGATTATTTCTTGACTCTTTGAGGCACACTCAAAGAGTCAAGAAGAGTGTGCCTCTAATAGTGTAGTTGTTAACATATTTACTTGCCAACCAAGGGCAGCTAATATTCCAGCTAAAGACACATCCCCTTTTAGGGTTGTGTTTTAAGGTTGTATCAGGAAGGTTGTGTCAAGTGTAAAAAGCTCTGCCAAATCAAACACGTAGAGCTACCCACTTGTGTCGAGAGAGCAACTGAAAGTAGTTTTGTGTAACTCTTAGATAGCAGTGTGCATAATGCCAAACTTTGTATTAATAAAATGCCAAGTAAATACAGGGCAAGTGTTGGAGTCAAGCAGGTTCAACCATTAGTTTTCACCTACAAACACAGCTTATGCTTCTATGTTGGGGAGAACAGTGTAACATGATTTATGAGTATATTTGTTTGCCTAAAAAAGCAATTTTTGTGTCAGCTTCTGTTTAAATGAATTATATAAATAAAATTAAGTTGACATTTGCTTAGCGTATGTTTGATGTATTTTTTTTCCGTTCCAATAAAATATTTCAGTTAACATCTTACAGTTGGCTGAATATATCTGAATATAATCTGTAGTCAGTAAGTCTGCTAAAATAACAAGTATGATGACCACTTACACCCTCAGACTTTCACTTGTTTTACTTTTATAAAAAAAACTTTATAGCCTTATTTCAAACTCACTTCAAAAGTCTACACACAATATGCCCCATAATGACAAAGTGGAAAAAGTTTGCTTGAAATTCTCCCAAATCTATTACAAAAATAGTCATAAAGTCATGACACCAGCTGAAATCTATCAGTAATTAGAAACCAATACTGCTACTTAGTGAAAATTAATATCACCTGGTTCACTCCCAACTGATGATATATAAACAGGTGTCTCAGTGTCAAGGTATTACACAAGAAACATCTCATGATGGGTAAAACCAATGAGCTCTCTCAAGACTCCTGCAACCTTTTTGTTGAAAGCATACTAATGTCATTGTTTACCGAAGAATTTCTAAACTACTGAAGGTTCCAGTGAGCACTGTTGGGGCCATAATGTGGAAGTGGAAAGAACATCATTTCACTATAAAAACCGACCACAACCAGGTGCTCCCCACAGGTTTTCAGACAGAGGAATGAAAATAATTATCAGAAGAGTTGTTCAAGAGTCAAGGACCAGTTGTAGGGAACTACAGAATGGAATCAGCAAAACAGTTATTGTTGTATCAAAAACAGCAATAACTAATAATGCACTCACCCACCATGGCCTGTATGCATTCTCACCATGCAAGACTCCATTGCTGAAGAAAAAGCAAGTTGAAGTGTGTTTAAGGTTTGCTGAACAACATTTAGAAAACCCTATGAGATACTGGGGACATAGAGTCTTGTCAGATGAGATCAATTTTAATTTTTTGGATCCCATTTTACACACCATGTTTGAAGGTCAAAAGTCTCTGCATATCACCCAAGCATATTACCAACAGTAAAGTTTGGACTTGAGAACGTCATGGTGTGGTGTCAGCATACAGCATTGGCAAGCTTCATATAATTGATGGCAGGATGAATGGAAAAATGTACAGAGACTTTCATGATAAAAATCAGCTGCTATCTACTAGGATAATGAAGATGAAATGAAAGTGGATGTTTCAGCAAGACAGTGGTCCGAAATACACAGCCAAGGAAACACCAGGTGTTTTCGAAGAAAGGGGATAAAAAAAGGCCCAGCCAATCACCTGAACTGAATCCAAACTGAAAAATCTCTGTAAAGACCTAAAGCTCAGAATTCATAGAAGGGACACACAGAGCACTCAGGATTTGAAGACTGTTTGTGTGGAAGAATTGGCCAAAATCACACCAGAGAGAGCAAGGGACGAAAGGGCGAGAGAGCAAGCGACAAGAGAGGGCAAGGGGCAAGAGAGAGACACACAGACAAAACATCAAGACAAGACTGACCTAACTGGGGGAATGCTGAGGGAAGGACACAGAGATGAGACAAAGACATTAACTGGACCAAATAACAACCAAGACAACCTAACTAGAAATACCTAATAAACTCAAGAGCTTAAGCAAACTGAACTAGGAAACACAAGATACACAGAGAACATAATAATGAGTAAACAAGACTGCAAAACACCATAAACACAGAATACTGGGTAAACGACCCAGGTACACTAACAGAGTATTTAATACTATTTACCTGTGTCATTTCTCATTATTACACATAATTTATGGACATCTATGGTTTGATTTCTTTGCATATGTGAATTGGATGGGTATTTACCAACATCTGATGAGAATTTCTTGTCAACAGCACCTTTAGAAATACATTTACTTCAAAAATCAGTGACATGATCAATACTTGCTTTAGGAGGTAGAGTAAGTCATCTACTAATCGGAAGGTTTGTGGTTTGATCCCAGGCTCCTCCAGTCTGCATGCCAAATATTGTTGGGGAAGATACTAACCCCAAGTTGCTCTTTGATGCATCCATCGGAGTATGAGTGTGTGCGAGAATGTTAGATTAAAAGCACTTAAGCATAGAAAAAAGTGCTTGACTGAATCGGTGAATGAGGCAAGTTGTATAAATCGCTTTGAGTGCTCCAGGAGAATCGATAAGCGCTACATAAGCTATATATATATATTTTGCTACTTACCAATATGAGAACAGCCCCACCAAGGCTGAAGATGGAGCAAAACTGGAAGTGCATATGGGAAGAGGATACAACCTATAACAACAATGCTTAGTGGCTATTAGAGCTAAGAGCAGACCACAGCAACAGAAATGGTAAAAACTGTACTAATATATTCAGTAGGGATGTGGTGAACAACAATACAAGCCTTCAAGCCAATAGCAGAAGTCATATCAAGTGTGGCACATATCACAGACCACTGCTGTTCTGCATAGGCCCGAACCCCCTCAGCCAGAACATTAAAACATCTGGCTATCGATACCGACTACAGACTAGAGCAATCCTTATTCAACTCCTCTACTTTGATGACATCAAGATGTATATAGCCCTTGCTAAAATAATTCATTTGTTTTGATGACTGATTAATTCATCTGAGTTCATTATGTGTTTTAATGTTCAAAATGCATACTAATGGTTAAAATACAGAGAGAAACTATTTAAAATGTGTTAAAATATTTTAAGTTATAAGTTGTATTATTTACCCGTTAAGTGAAAGAGTTTGGAATCCATACAAATTTGTGTAATGTATGTTTGTTGTTTAGACTCAAAGCCTTCTTATTTATGTTTTGAAGTGTCCTTTGTTACATGCCAGTAAAATTAAAGAAAATTTTAATGGCACGCCGTGTGTGTGAGAGGGAGGAGAGATAAGCTACTGCTATCGAATGGGCATTTGACGACCAGTTACCTGACGTGTGGAGCTGTGTTGTAACCTACCAAGAGGAGGAGGAGACAGACATCTTTCCGGTCTGATATAGGTAAACCTTGTGTGGTCCGTTCTGCTGGTGTGAGCTGTGGATTTTGTGTGACCCAGTGGACTGTGTGTCCCAAGACCATGCCCTGCTGGCGGGTTGACCCCTTTTCTCCCACCTGTCTATTTGAACTATCAGGAGCCGTGAGTATGTTATTGGAACGTGCCTTTTATTTTACTGCTTGTTTACAAGTGAAGCGGCCATTTCGTTTTAGGCCACAATGCACCCCAGCCACGACTCAGGCCTGCAACAACAGGTTAATTTTCAGAAAGTCTGGAACTAAGGCTACATACATCAGTGCTACATATTACTTTAAAACTCAAGTGATTTTACTTATTTTCTTTATTTTGTTTTTTGTTTTTACTGGAAATTACTAACTAAAGTGAAACTGTTGCATTTCAAATGCTATGCTTGTCTTGTGTGGGGGTTTTTTTTTTTGTTTTTTTACATGATTCATATTTTGGGTTATAAGCATCAACATGGGAATGTCAAAAGTAAACTACACTGTAGTGACCCAGGCCCCACTCACAGGTACATAAACGGGTGTTACATGTATGCCAGGAGTGACATCGACACTGCAATGACAATGGAATGTCATACTGACTGAAGAACTGTTGTCAGATGGTAATAAAGAGAGGGAAAGTAGTCAGAACTGAGGAAATGCACTACCAGAAGGCAACATTGCAGACACTGAGGAAAGCTACAAGTACCTGGGAATCCCCACAGGCAAATAGGAACCATGAAAAAGGCCGCTAGGAAAGCCACAACTCGGCAACCTGAGATTGTATGCCAAGTGGAAAGAAGGTGGCCGAGGACTAGTGAGTGTCAGATCCACATCCAGGATGAAACAAAAAATATCTATGAGTACATCAGCAAGATGGGCACAACTTATTGGTTAGTGAATACCTCAGGCAGCAGAAACCCGAGAAAGAAGAGGAACCATCATGAAATGACAGGTCCCTGCATGTTATGTACCACCGCCGGATAGAAGAAGTGACAGACATCTAGAAATGAATGACTGCACAGAGGCACTAATCATGTAAGCACATGAACAAGTTGGACATGGAACATGGAACACCATAACCAAGTGGCTGGCATACTAAAGGAACATCTGTACTGAGCATGGCCTGGAAGTCCTAAAGTCAAAATGGGACACGCCCCCTAAGGTGGTTGAGAAACGGGTGATGGCTAAACAACTGGATATAGTAGTTGTGGACAAGCAGAGTAAGATGGTCTGAGTGACAGATGTAACTATACCAAGTGATAGCAACATCAGGAAAAAGGAACTAGGGCTGAGAAAGTAGCTCGAGAAGATCTGGAGGGTGAAGGCAAAAGTGGTTCTGTGGTACATGGAGCACTTGGGGCAGTGAGCCCCAAACTGGGCAAGTGGCCTTAACGTATCCCAGGAGTGACTGATTTTCAATGATCATCAGTTGGGTTTCAGTCTGGCCTCTGGCGGGACCACTCGAGGACATTCACAAAGTGGTCCAGAAGCCACTTTTTAAAAATATCTTGATTGCGTGCTTAGGGTTGTTGTTCCATTAGAAGAAGAACCTTCACCCCAGCGAGTGCTCTCATTAATGCTAAAACTATCAGTGAAGATCCTACTACCCATACTTATTCTTTTTGCACCACAACATTTTTGCGTAAAGTACTCTATGGGCTAATTTTCATTAACTCTTCAGTCAGCTTTGTGGTATACTTTAACTAGAGTTGGATGTCTCGAGACCGGTCTTAGTCTTGAGACCGGTCTCGAGACCACTTTTACGTGGTCTTGGTCTCGTCTTGGTCTCGACTGACTTTGTTCTCGGTCTTGGTCTCGCTGTTTCGGTCTTGCGTTCTCAAATCGACATAGTGTTCGGGAGATTTGGAGTCAACCATCAGCGGAGCGGGGGGGAGGTGGCTTACTGGGCTTAAGGCCGGGTCATTTTTTCTGAGGCATGGGGTCTTTTGGAGTGTAATTTGCTAGTTAGATGCCTGACTGACAACTGTATAAAACAACACACGAAGCACAGAGCACACCGTCGTAAATTCCCCCTAATTTTGGTATGATCCGAGCTCAGGCACTGGGCGACTGAGCACAGCACCCATGTGAGCGAGGGGGGAGAAGCTGCTGCCTGCAAGTTTGCTGCAGACAGAGGAGAGCTTAAGTTTGACCAGGTACCAAAGGAAATCATTCATACTGTACCAATAATGTAAATATGACGGTGTATCACAAAAGATTGATATCAAACTGATCACTTGGGTGCGTTACTTGCTCTTCGAGTGAATCAACAAATGGATAAATAAAAAGCCGAACAACAATGCTGTTTTTTTCGAGTCTTAGCTTATATTTCATATTTTCAGTTGTTACCCTCCACGGCTAAACAAACTCTCTAAATCGGTTTCAATTATGTACTGATGAACACAACAATGGACATAAGGAGCTTCTTTCAAAGAAAAAACTCAGGTAGATGTTATTTTATATATTATGCTTTGTATGTTGTTCAGTATTTCTATGCAAAACAAGAGGAATTTCTATATACAGCAGTATATTCACAGTTGAAACCAGATATTTACATACACTTTAGGAAGAAAACATAAAAACTTTTTTTTTACTGTTAAACATCAATTTAGAGTAAACTTGTTTTGTTTTAGATAAATAAATGTTGAAATATCTTTTGAATTAGTTAAATGTCAGAATAAAAAGAGGGAGCTGTCTATTTTAATCACTTTCATCAAATTTAGGAGTACATATACACTAAGTTTATTGTTAATTATTAAGAAAACTCCAGACGATTCCATTCTGAGCTTAAGAAGCTTCTGATAGGTTAGTAGAGTCCATGTGAGTAAATTGGTGGCACACCTGTGGATGCATATAAGGCAAAACACAGAGCCTGTTTCTTTGATATGGGAAAATCAAGAGATATCAACCAAAACACCAGGAAAAGAATTGTGGAGCTCCATAAGTGGGGCTGAATTTTGAATACAAAATACAAAGGTTAACAAATATGTTTTTTATATTTATCAATCTAAAAAAAATAAACATTTAGTCTGATTTGATGTTACAATTAAAAAAGTGTTTGTGTTTTTATCTGAAGAGTATGTAAATATCTGGTTTCCACTGTATATTTGATGATGTTGGTGTTTGGCTTGATTGTCAGCACAAAGAGGGAGAGAGAGGAACAGAGAGGGAGAGAGAGGAGAATGAGGACAGAACAGAGATGGAACAAGAGCAGGTGAGACACACATGTTAGTCAAATGGTTGTTTGCCAAAACTCATCAGAACATGTATCTCGTACCTAGTGTAACTTTTTAGATACCATTTGTTACTTTTCAAATTCTATATTTATTAAGTTTTGCAGGCTTGTTTGCACAACAAGGCTAAATAATTATATAAACTTTTCTGAATCTAAATAGTGTACTTTGGTAGAATTAAAAAATGAGTGTAGTGCAGGTCTATGATGATTTTTAGTGCTACTATCATCTAGTTTTGATTCTGGTTCTGTTTTGGTTAAGTCCTAAGTAGTCCTGATTTCGAACTGTTGTAGTCCTGTTTTAATTCCGGAGCAGTTCTGGGTTTGGTTGAATTGGGGTTTAGTCCCTGTGTCTTGATACAGCCCCGACTTTGTTCTGCCTTGCTGCTTAATTAAAAACTAGTTTAAGGTGTCCTGCATATGTGATATTTATTTTTTTCCTATGAAGTCATTCTTTTTTGAACAAAACTCAAAACAGAGCCTATTAATCTTTCAGTCATTTCTACCCTCACTTAATTTCCTTTTGTTGCTCAGCTCTCACACAGTGGCTCAGCTATGATCCAATCCCTCCATATTGTGGCCAATCACATGCGAGGATATAGGATAATATCATTATGTGAAAAACAGAGGGTGAGAGACGCGACAGTCAAGTGGAGCATGCGTCTGTCCTCTCAGTAAGTGAGTGAGACAGTAGACAGCGGTGAGGAGGGCTGTGCGAAAGCAAAAACACATAAATATGCCTGACACCCGTAAACGAAGCAGCATCTGGCTGCAGTTTAAAGACTTTTTTCGTCTTGGTCTTGGTCTCGGTCTTGTCTTGGTCTCGGATTAGGCGGTCTTGACTACAAGTCTAACTTTAACAGACTACTAACACAAAGATTCTCCATGTCCTCAATATTATGATGATGATTTCTGTAGATATGTGTAATTGTGTGAATTACTCAGAAATAAAATGTAAAAAGACACATCCTTATTTTCATACTTATTCATTCAAAAACATACTTTAAGGATGCAATTAGTTAATGAATGAATAAATAAAATAAATAAATTATGTTGCCACTAATTGCATTCTATTTATTTATTTAAAGTTTTACATTAAATCTTCACTTCAATTTTGTTTCCTCAGGTCAGTGTCTTTGGATTTGGAGCAGACAGCGAGGGAAACTGGAGCCATTACTTTGAAATCCTCAGAAACAAAAAATTAAAAACAGGAGCCCATCCAGGAGAAGAAGAATATAAAATCATTGAAAAATTACACAAAAAAAAGAAAATTGTTTTTTTTAAAGGATGGTAATTTCTTTTTCATGTTTGCATTTCCCTTTTTATCAGTTGCAAGTCATCTAACCCTAAACCTGTGTTATAAGAATATATAATCACTAGCAAAAACAAAAGAAACCAAAACAAATGCTACCACTATTTACTAAATTTATCTATATCTAACGTTATCACTAGTAATCTTATCTACATTATTTTGCCTTCAAAAATACAGAAAATGCAATGCAAAATCCAAATTGCAGGGCCTGCCATTCACATTAAACCCCTGTAACTTGCTCATCATTTAAAAAAAAAAATATAAATGCTTATTGCTAAAGGGTTATTGTATACATTGTATAGTCATACGGGATGCTCCCTTTCCATAATAAAGATTAAACAAGTCTTTATTTAAACAGATGTGCCTGAGAGCAGTGTTTTTGATCTGTGTTCTTTTTGGGTGTACCGATTTTCCATCCATCCAATCTTTTCCACTTGTCCTTATCAGAGTTGGGGTGGGGGGGTGTTGGAACCTGTGCAGAGATGTTTGAAGGGGCGGGCGCTTAAAGTTAAAAGGGGGCACACAGAACCAGGCTGAATAAAAGCAACCCACATTCATCAAGAATCTAATATGGAGTCACATCATACTATATCACTGTCATCAGGTGGGGATAATGCAAAGCAAACATAGCTTATGTTTCACCTGATGGGGTACAATGTTGCTCCTGAGGGGTTGCTGCTGCACCTGCTGCTGATAGTGCTGGAGGGCCAGTTTCAAGAAAAGGACACTTGGGGCACCCAACAGGAAAGGGGCATGTACTGAAGCCCCTTCGGGGGGGGGGCGTTTACCATCACTAATAGGCCTATAGTACTGTACTTTAATGTTGGTCATAAGGGTGGTACTTCAAGAGCCATATATTTTATGAGGTGGTTTTCATTGTGAAAAGTTTGAGAACCACTGCTCTACACACTCTTTTCAAATGGACATCTTACTATTTATTACAATTTGAAGAAAATTAAAAACACCCCCAGGCTTATTTTCAGTTTGAGTCTGCCAAACAGTCAGAGGTGGTATGGTACCCAGTCCTCCTGGGCCATCTTGCTTTCTGTCTCCTCTTCTGTTCTCTCACTCTCCCTCTTCTGTTGGTACGAGTATGTCTGTGTGGATGTGTATGTTCCAAAGGCAGAGTGTGCCTGAGATCTCCGCCCTTCTGATCACACACCTGAGCTGCATGTCAAATCTGGGTATGAAAGGCTGGAGCATCTTCTCAGTCACTGTTGGGTTACTGCACTGCATGCATTATAACAAGTTCAGTGCAAAATTATTGCGGGTGTGTTGCTTTATTATTGTGTGCTTTGTTCAGAAACCCACAACTGAGGAGAAATCTCAGTTAAGACTTCTCTTGTTATTTTCCAGTGTTTTTTCCCCCTAACCTTCACTGTCCAGTTGTACATTTTCCCTCAGTGCAGTTGTGCTCATGTTTTGTTACTTCCTGTCTTATTTTGCATCTCATCTCTCATCTTGTGTGCTTTGTTTTAAGGTTTGTTTCTACTTCTTTCATTAGATTCTGGTCACCTGTTCACCTCTCTCATCAACTGCCTCATTTGTATATTTAAGGTCTCAGGTTTCCTCAGTTTCATGTCTTGTTCTCCATCATGTTGTGTGCTTTTCTGTTATTATATTTTGTATTAATGTGTCTAGATTGTGCTCTATATGTGTGTTCTGTGCCCTTAAGTGTCTCTGCACATCCTCCTTTTGATTGGTGAGCTGTTTCAAGCTGGCTTTGATCTGGCAGGTGCTGATTGGTCGCCATTATCAAGTGGCCGTTTTAAAAACCCTGTCTCCAGCAGTTGTTCTCCTGGAAGCAGCTGTCAGCAGCAGCAGACATGTCCTCAGCCTCCAATCCTTCAGTGATCAATTTTTGAGTGTGTCTTCAGAGAACCATTAAGTTTTGTATATAGCATTTTGTATTTACCCAGCATGTGTCTGGCTCCACACATAGCAAAGAACACACAATTGACCTTGTTTTTATTTTGGGTTTAAATATTGATACTATTTGTACTGAGGACATTTTTATTTCTGATCATCACCATATTCTTTTTAACTTGTCTTTTCATGAGCCTCTGTCTCCTGTTGCCGGATGGCTAGCTCTTACATCTTAAATTCCTCCACAGCTGAGAAATTCTCTGATGCTTTTCATTCATATTTTTCCCCTTTATCTGTAGAGCCCTTCTCTTTAATAATCATTTTCTTTTCCATTTTAGATGAAATCTGTCCTTTTAAAATGAGATTAGCGCCTGTTTCCAAGTCCTCACCTTGGTTAAATGACAGTGTTTGCTGCTTGAAAAGTTCTTGTTGCAAAGTTGAGCGCTTGTGGAGGAAAACTCATTTAAATGTTCATCTCCTTTACTTAAAGGATCTTTTAGTTTCTTTTAACAATGCAATTAGAGATGTGAGGGCTGCCTAGTTTTCATACCTGGTTACAAAGATTAGTCTGCGTCTCCTAATTAATTTGTGTTTCCCTTACAGGTCCGAACTGCTTAGGTGGCAAAAAATGCGCATGCTCTTTGCAAGCTCGTTCCCGGCTCGTAACCAGCATGCTCTGCCATCAAGGGTGAGCACTGCTTAATGGTAGTGATGTGGCTGATGCAAGTCAGATACTTTTATTGAGCAAAATTGTGATTAATAGTTAAATGTTATTTTGAGGGGCACAGGCAGGACTCCACATGCACTCCCACATAAAAACTAAATGTTTTGTGTCACTCCCATTTCTTCTTGTTGCATGATGAAGCTCTACTTGGAACCTTGTTAAGATCCAACCATGCAAAATATGATTTTTTTGCCATTTTTCAATTAGTCTTAAACTTTTGATCAGGACTGTATGTATTATATATTACTCTTGCTGGATCTAGAAAATATCTAGGAATTTGTATTATAATTCGATTTTCATGTAATACTAATATTCAATATCAGTCCTTTCATTTTATAACCACGTATCCACCCATGGTCATGATAGGGCAGGGCTCTGTCCTGGGATCCTTCAGTGAAAGGCAGTGTATACCCTGGTATGGTATCCACTCATAGTTGTATTCAATATTTGGTTCAAAAATATGAATGAAAACAAAAATCAAACTAGGATTCTTACAAATGAAAAGATAGCTGTATATAGTCAAGTCTCTCTTTGATTGTATCGTCCACCTGATCCATCAAACCTTATTCATTACATCTTCATCATTAAACCTCTGGTTGCTTCATTTTTCTATTATAAATCACATGCTTTAAAGGTTTTAGTAGAGCTGCATTATCATGGTGAGCCAAAGTGCTTTGTATGTGTGTGTGTGTGTGTGTGTGTGTGTGTGTCTGTGTGTGTCATTAACGGCTATAAAAGGCCTTTTGTTACAGGACATAGTGAGGTTTGAGTTTGAGTTAGATGGTCTGCACTTTGAAATGGAAGGCAGCCCTCCTACAATGGGCAGCTAACAACATCAGTTGGACGTGCCCGAGTCCACCTACAAAACTGGTCCACAGCAAAAATATGAAATGATTTGCAAACACTGAAAAGGTTAAAGCTGCAGAGAGTTATGGCAATATCTTTGGAAGCGGTTTACACAGCTAATAGTGTACAATATGATGTAACCATGGAGACAGAGTTAGTCATGTTAGCTACCTGTGCATGTTTACCACAGTGAATGAGGTGATTGTGTGCACAGCCTCCACATACTGCACAGGATAAAGACATTACTTGAATATTTTTCTAAAATATATATTTACTTTCTGTTGACCATTACCTCGGCTTCAGCATTAGTGTTTCAGCCTACAAATCTACAATGTCTACAAATGTACAAGAAGCATTCTTCTCCACATCATCGTGGAAGCAGCAGAAACAGCGGAAGTTTTTTTGCTCTACCTAAAGGAAAAAGCACAATATCTTAAGTGAAACCGGTCAGGTGAAATAATTAAGATATAAAAAATAATTCAATGCAATGTCTCAGGGAGCTTAGTTGATATCAGCTCAGCACAAATAATACTCTGTGTCAGGGAACTAGCGGTTTTTATGTTTTCAGTCATTTAACTTCCATCCATCACAGGCCTTCAAGCTGGCAGTAGTTAAACTTTTACTTAAAAAGCCATCTCTTGAGCCAGTGGTCTTAGCTAATTATAGGCCTAACCTTCCTTTCATATTAAAAATTATTCAAAGAGTAGTTGTCAAACAGCAAACAGATCATCTGCTGAGGAATGGCTTATGTGTGAGTTTCAGTCAGGTTTCAGAGCTCATCATAGTACAGAAACAGTTTTAGTGAAGGTTACAAATGATCTTCTTATGGCCTTTGACAGTGGACTCATCTCTGTGCTTGTCCTGCTAGACCTCAATGCAGCATTCGATACCGTTGACCATAATATCCTATTACAGATCTATTACTAGACTGTAGGTATTACAGGTACTGCGCTGCATTGGTTTGTATCATATTGATCTAATAGACTCCAATTTGTTCATGTAAATGGAGAGTCCTCTTCACACACTCCGGCTAATTATGGAGTTCCAGAGGATTCAGTGCTAGGAGCAGTTCTATTTACATTATACATGCTTCCCTTAGGCAGTATAATCAGAAGGCATAGGATACAACACCCAACTTTATCTCTCCATGAAGCCAGATAACACACACCAATTAGTTAAACTGCAGGAATGTCTTAAAGACATAAAGACCTGGATGGCCTCTAACTTTCTGCTTCTTAATTCAGATAAAACTGAGGTTATTGTATTCGGCCCTGAAAATCTTAGAAATATGGTATCTAACCAGATTCTTACTCTGGATGGCATTACCTTGGCTTCCAGTTACACTGTGAGGAACCTTGGAGTTGTTTTTTGACCAGATTATGTCATTCAATGTGCATATTAAACAAATATGTAAGACTGCTTTCTTCCATTTGCGCAATATCTCTAAAATTAGAAATATCCTGTCTCAGAGTGACGCTGAAAAACTAGTTCGTGTATGTGGTGGTGGTGTGGTCCCTGGCTCAGCTGCAGGGGAGGAGTGGTACAGTGAGCTCAAGGGGGCGGTACCAGGAGGCAGGTGAGCCACAGCTGGTGGCAATTGTCTGATGATGGTGTCTCTTTTCCATGTCTCTATAAAGTGAAGGCAGAGTGTAGCACGGATGAGGAGAGAGCTGGACTGAAATGGACTGCCTTCCTTGTGTGCATAACTCTCAATAAAAACAATAACAGTGTGTAGAACCATTGTGTGTGGTGTATACTTCTACAACACATTTATTACTTCCAGGCTGGACTACTGTAATTCATTATTATCAGGATGTCCTTAAAACTCCCTGAAAAGTCTTCAGTTAATCCAAAATACTGCAGCAAGAGTTCTGACAGGGACTAGAAAGAGAGAGCATATTTCTCCTATATTGGCTTAGTGCATCATGGAAATCCCCCAGCAGCCTACACCTATTGCCGCAAAACTGAGTATTTCTTCTTCAGTCACCTTTCTCACTCACTATGTGTTAATAGACCTCTCTGCATTGAATCATACTTGTTACTAATCTCTAGCTCTCTTCCACGGCATGTCTTTTATCCTGTCTTCCTTCTCTCACCCCAACCAGTTGTGGTTCTGCTGAAGGTTTCTTCCTGTTAAAAGAAAGTTTTTCCTTCCCACTGTTTCCAAAGTGCTTGGTCATAGGTGGTCATTTGATTGTTGGGTTTTCTCTGTATGTATTATTGTAGGGTCTACCTTACAATAGCGCCTTGAGGCAACTGATGTTGTGATTTTTTGCTTGAATTCATTGAACTGAATTGAATTGAATTGAAGTGAAGTGAAGTGAAGTGAATTGAATTGAATAGACCCTGTACACGAAAAATGCTAACTTCCTGTTTTAAGACCAGATGTAGGGTCTTACATTTCCGGTAGCTTTATTTTGCGGTCAATCGCTACTGCGAAGATGGACTCCAAAATTATGTCCAAAACACAAAAACGGAAAGATCGCGTTAAGTTACAAAGAGCAGAAGGTGGGAACACTCACCACTGCTGTGTCATAAAAAAAAATCAAATGATCAATTTTGACGTTTGAAGAGTGTAGATCGATTGGTTGTTTACATCACTCAACACAAGCAGAACTGCATTACAAAATGAGAAGACACATCGTCCACATTCAGAAGCACATCTCTGTATAGTGACAGTTCTTATGATTTAAACAGGCAAATGTTCAGCATTCAAACTACAGGTGAACAATAGTCAAAGCCAGATGTTTGTCCCGTTATGTCGATATCAGCTAGTCAAGTACACACTTACACAGCATGTCAACAAACCGTGAAAAAAAGCCACAAAAAAAATAAATGAATGATTGCTGATAAGGGATTCTATACATTAGTATTTATGAAGGGTATGTTGTGACTTACCTTCAAAATTACAGTGGTCCCTTGCTATAATGCGGTTCACCTTTCGTGGCTGCGCTATTTCGCAGATTGTTTTTGTGCAATTTTGCATGCTTTTTTTTTTTTTACAGTGCATTGTGTTCTGCGTCCTGATCGACTGCAGAGCACTGTCGATCTCCTCCGTGCTGTCTCTCCTGTACAGTACAGAATCCCTACATCGATTGCTAGCAGTGTGAGGATGTGTGAAGATTGTGCTCTGAAGATAACCATCGCACAAAAAGTTGGACTGAGTCATTGATTCATTAATGAATCATTGATGTTGAATTCTCTGGCAGCTGCTCTATTTCCCATGTTCTGGACCTGAAAACAGGGTTTGATCTTTGGTTTCATTCTATAATACTGGACTTATTTTTGAACTTTGAGAGTGTTTAAACAAGAGAGAAAAGTGTGAAAATGTTCATGCCTGTCTGAGAAAAGTGTATAAAGTGTGTAGTGAGGGGTTTTACAGCCTTAAAACATCTCAATTCAATTCAATTCAATTCAATTCAATAAAACTTTATTGATCCTGAAGGTTGACCCCGAAGGAAATTGGGTAATCTATAATAATTGTAAAAAAATTAAGTTGGCTACTTTGCAGATTTCACCTATCACTGGTTATTTTTAGAACATAACACCCGCGATAAACGAGGGACCGCTGTATACAAATACTGAGAAATATAGAATTTGAATCCTTTCTCTCTTTTGTTCTGAGGCGAGGAGGAAAAAATATCGACAAGTGGATGAAGATCATCTACAGATATATTCGGTAAATGCCCAAGACATCTTGAGAAATGTAAATTGCCACTTGATTCATCCATTTGGTTGACTTGTTTTGGAAAACCCGACCGTAAACAAGGAGTGAATATCACACCGGAAACGAAGCGGTATACAGGAGTTTCCCCACCGGAAGTAGCATATGCTAAGGTCCACAGAGTCTATCGAATTGAATTGAATTGAATTGAATTGAATTAAATGTGTTCTTTGGGTGACTCAGCAGTCCCACACTGATAAATGAAACTCCTGTGAATGAAGAAACTGCTACCAGATACATGGGAAATGTCTAAGAATAAGATCGCTATATAAATGACAAATATGAGAAAAGGATATATTAAGTATTGATGCTCATCTTTGCTTCGGATAATGTCTCTTTTAAAAAGTTTGTATCTTGTAAGCTCTCAATGGTGAAGTTTGGCTTTGAGGGTTGGGGGAGGAGAAAAAGCTTTTAAGGACCTTTGAATTCCAATTCATTTCTACTTTAAAGTGTTAAGGATGAAGCAACAATGCTCATCAACAAACATATGGCCACATTAGAGGCCCCACAATCTTACACCTCATGATGGAAGCAATTCACTTGGGTCACATCGCTTTGAAGGTGACGGCTGTCACTTGCGAACATTCCAGCCCCCAAGGTAGTTACTACCAGGTCATATGTCAATGAGGGTAATTCTTCAGTCTCATTGTTAGTCACTTTAGTTGCTTACCAGGAAACTGAGACAAATTTATCTTGGATTCTGGCCACTTTCGGTTGCCTGCAGTTGTTTTATCTGTAGAGCCCTGAAGCTGTGGAATGTCACCCACTTGCTGTGGTCTCCTGCAACCATGACATTGCAAATTATTTCCATTGTCTATATACCTTCAGTGTCACAGCTCATTTTTCTGATTTAGAGTAAGTATTTGACCCCCTCTTGAATTTTTCCAACTTAGAAAACATACACCTACAAAAAAATGAGCAGTTTATACCTTAAAGGTTGGTTAAAGTGTAAAGGAAAAAAAGGATTCTGTAATGTGTCTTTTAACAAAGCAAATGAGTTTTGATCTCCTACTGGCCAACAAGAATATTGATCAAGTGTACTATCTGACTAACAAGGATTCTGGAGGGAAAAGAATGCTAACCATGACCCCAAGAACACCATCTTTGTCATAACATAATGGTGGAAGCATTAAGCTGTAGTCATGTTTAGTTTTTTTTCATCCATTTTTCTTTCACTTGTGTCAGTTGAGGGTTGTGATGAAGCTGTGGCCTGTCACCTTGGACAGGTTTTTAGCTTGTTGCTGATGTAATGATGTTACATTTCTGTTCACAATTTTAATTTGCTTTAAGAATTAATTGGTGGAAAAGGCCTTGTTTACTACATAGATTTCAAAGATTTTTAGTTAAGTTGCATGGCTTCGCCACAAGGGGGAAGCAGTTCTGAGTGTGGTAGACTGCTGTAAGGCTCCCATAGTTCAGATAAGAAAGAGCTTGCAGACCTGTCACACCTCCCCTGTACTCTCGGCAGTTTCTTTTCTGTAAAACAGGTTAGTATGTTATCTAATCTCAATGCATTTATTAAGGACATAAACCCTTTTTGTGTTAGTACTATTGTAGGTTATTTAAATTTTATTTTGTCTCAAATGCAGCTCCTAGAAACACGTTTTCTGTCCTAAATGTTATGAAAGATCTTAAAAACATTGATTGATCTGATTTCCACATGAGTGAGTGATCTGTCACTATGATTCTGTACTGAAAATTTGGTGTCCTGTATTTTGATTTTAGGAGGTAGCTGAATGCATTTTTGTTTTATTGATTTCTGTTGCGATGTTGTATTGTTGTTATACGCCTATCATGTGATTTAACCAGATTAAAGACCTTGCGAAAAAATAAGGTTGCCATTTCCAGTTCACGCAAATGCATACGTACATGGGTAATGATATTATCTTCAGATAACAGTGCAAAACCTGCTGACTTTATTACATACAACGCCGAGTTTTTCCTTTTATACCCAACTCAACGGGAAACTGAATTTACCTGGATACATCATGTTCACTATCACCTGTGTAAAAACTGCCGCTGATGTGGAAAACACGCCCACGTTCCCTAGTCAAAGTTAAACACGGGCAGCTTCCTGCTCGATATAACGAAACTTCGTCATGTTATTTTGTGTAAAGTCGGCGTCTGTTATCGATTATTAGCTCAGTTACTTGGGGCTGTTGTGGGCTTTTGGTCACTCCTAGTGACGTATATAAAATTTTAAATTAATAGACGGGATTTAAGAGGACAGAGCAAAGAACAGTGAGCGGCGAATCAGTCATGATGGAAAGTGACCAAGAGTTTATTAATGAACCACTTTGGAATAATCGTTTCCAGTGGGATTATTCGTAGTGCTGTTTATTTCTGCATTAAACACGTATTTTATAGTACGTTTAGAGCAATTGGACCTGATTAGTGTCTTTAAATGGCGCTGCAGAGAGACAGAAAAAGAAAATCACAAGTGTATATTAAATTTATGTGATTCAACATTACAAAACCGCTCATCTGCAGGCTTTATTTAAGTGGAAAAACTCGTTGTGGAAGTTTTTCCACTTAAATAAAGCCTGCAGATGAGCGGTGAGCGGTAGCTAACATTCTTTAATCAAAGCACACAAAGAACAGACAGCCAAGCTTGGTGGAGAGCCTGCATGACCATGGGGCAGGGTCAGCAGAGTCTCACTGAGCCTAGTGTGGCTCTCAGTTAAATACCTTCTCCAGGAACAAAAGGCAGTACACAGCTGTTTCACACCTTAAGATTCACACTCCCTTGCTACCTCCCAGAGTCCTTGAAGAGACAAAAGACTGGTCCTCTGGAGTTCCTGTTTCCCCCAACATCCTTACTACACCCCCTACCATTTGTCTTAAGTATGAGTGTCAGACATGTTAAAATCACCAAGGCATTACAATAACGTGATTAATATATAAGTGAAAGAAATTCCATTACAATCCCACCCTTTGATTCTTAAATCAAGAATCACAATAATACCAGAATTTCTTTCCCGACATTCTGTACATCACATCAACATTATTGTACACTTAAAGGAGTTTCACACTGTGTATCCTCACTTCACTGTTCTCTCACCACCCTTTGTTCATCTTTAATCCTCCCCACAATCTAAGCTCTCACATGCAAATGGCAACAACAATGATACAGAGGAAAGGTCTTCTCCAGAGTGTCAAAGTACTTTGCATGGCAAAGTGAAAAAGCATTGGATGGTCATTCCCAGTCCCCGGTCATGGCTCCTGGTGTCTGTGCCATTTACAGAGTCATAATTCCAACGCTGGTCTCCCTCTGTGCTGTCACCTTTGGAGCTTGGCATGCTCTCTTCATCCCTCGATTTCTGTTCCAACGCAGCTGTAGATTTAAGGCAGAGCACGTCGTACACCTTAGTTGTCTTCCTCAACGTCAACGGCGAAACTCTTTCATTTTATTTTAAGATTTTGCTGTTCAAAATCTCCTCGTGACAATCCTTTGGAAGCCCAGTGGTGCAGCCCACTGTCGTTTGTCTGCTGTCCTGCAGATGGTCCCTGCTTCTCACTGGTCCTGGTGAAGCATTCTCTCCTGGTCATGGTCTGCATCTGCACCTCAGTCAATCCTTCCATATCCCTCATGTCACGGTCCCTGAAATTTAAAAATGAAAGCTTCCACGGAAAACCCTCTTTTGCCCTATGTCAGCTTAGCACAATTAGACATGCACAATGAAGTTGTGCATTGTCTCTTAAAAATTCACAGGGCTTCTCCCCTGGAGTAGTTTCACTCCAGGCCCTGTCATAATGAAAAAAAACATTAGCCAGTGGTGTGTCCTGCTGTAGATCATGTGATTGGATCATATGATTAACCCTTTGCTGTGGAAAAATAGATGTAGATGTTAGCGCAGCGCATCTGTATGTGTAGCCGCTAAACTGGTGACCTAAATCTTCGCCACCACGTCTATATACATACAAGCATAAGGGGAGAGAGTGAATCAGCGCTCGGAGTACGGACACTGGGCCGGCTTTAAACACACCATTTATTTTTTTAGAAGAACAGCCAGAATCACAAGTAGGAGTTAAAATCCCCACTATACAATAAAAAAATAAATGTTCCCAACCCACTAAAAAGCCCTGCCGGCAGAGATTAAAATACAATTAAAAAAATCAAAGCTAAATGAATGTCCTTTTTATACGATAAAACTTCCCCCCCAGAGTCCTCTATTCCCAGTGTCCAACCACACACACTCGGGCAAATGTTCCTTAGCTGAAAGACGCAGAAGGGGAGCTCCTCTTCCGGGATGGGGAAATCTCGCCAGCAGAAGGCCAGGGAGGAGGCTCCTATCCCCACCTGGCGGCGCGTGACCGTGCAGTCCAGCCACTCTCCGCACCCACACACGGCTTCCCTCGTAGCCCGGCCCTAAAACAACAAACACGGGCCAGCAACGTAGTCGGCACAGCCACTGTTACCCCTCCCCGGCAAAGCCACGCCTAGCGTCCAACAGTGGGAAAGCGATACTCACGGATGCAGGCAGAGGCGTCCCCTCTGCCCTACTGTGGATTTCACGCGTCGCCTCCCACTGTTGCTATTCTGTCCGTCAGAACTGAATCGCCAGGTTATGCTGGCCGATCGCCGGAAGTCTCGCGACGCCGCACAGGCAGGCCGGTCCTTCTATACATGCGCTCGTCTGCACACGTTCGGTTTCCTGCTCTTCGCTTTCCGTGTGTCTCTTCTCCTGTCTTTGCGCTCACTATCTCCCTTAAGTCAGTTTGGCGGCCAATAGGCCACCTCGGGGGGCACGCCCCCACCTCACAGGTGCACGCAATTATCTGTCCAATCCACAGTGGAATAAAAAAAGAATACTGTACAACAACACAAAACACAGTATAAATAAAAAATAAAATCATGCAATAAAAATTATTACAATAAGATCATGCAACTAAAATTGACACTATACACCAACACACAGTCCAATCCAAAACAAAACATAAGAACACAATTTTCCACTGTGTGACATATGCACACTTTCTCACAGTGACCTCTGCACTGTAAACAATACAAGGTCATGAATAACACACCACTGGTAAATTCAAAGACACAGAAAGTGGTAATTAAAAGGTTAAGTCAGCACGGCCCAAAAGCTCATGCAACCTGTTGCTGTCACCTTTCTGCTCCCGTAAAAAGAAACATACATACATCCACCCTTTGGTCAGATCAAGGTGGAGGTGCAATCTTGCATACTGGTGTCAAGTCAGCCAAAGCTTTTGTCAGTCCAGTCAGTCCCCATTTTTATTTGCTGACAGTAGAACCTCGTGACGCAATAAGTTTCTACTGCCAGCAATGACGTCATTTCAAAAAAAAAAAAGAATTTAGACTGGATTACCTCGCTGAATCCTTTTTGACAGGGACTTGTTTTCTGATTGTCCCAAATAAGTGGCTTTCTCCCAAGCCCATTTTAATTTTTGGAGAAACTCACTCGCGATTGTTCAACATGTTGTGTAGCGCTTTCGATCCCGATATTACAGGCCTGCTTCAAAAGAGAAAATTGCTAAACAAAAAAAAAAAATCTCAGTGCACTGTTAAAAATCAAAAAATATGAAGGCCTCTTTTTAGAAGTTGGCTAACCATACTCTCTCAGAATGATAGATCAAAACAAAACTAATTGGCAGTTTCAAAGTGGTACCAAAGGAAAATGCAAAATCCCCAAAACTTTCATCCACCAGTCACACCTCACACAACAATATTCTATTAGATAATGAGTTTTGTTTTCCCCCATGTAACCAGATGTGTGTCATGATAAGACCTCCCCCACACATCAGAAACCAGAAACTCAATAGCCTATTAGTCCCCACTCATCTGACCCCCCTGCAGCATTCTGTTCACCCCTGCAATGATTCAATCATTCTTCCCCAAAATAATACTAGTTCACTAGTCTATGTATCACTTCTTAACCCACTAAGTGAACTGGACAAGATGATGGTAACAGCAATGCATGCTTAAAATACTGTTTGATCTTCATGAGCTTCATTGCATGTGTGTTTGTGTTAGTAGGATTAATGCATTTTTCTGTTTGTGTAATTTTTGTGTACCTCTCCTCTTTGCGGTGCTCCAGACACTTTTCAATTCTCCACGCAAGGCAGTCGTTTTCCTTCCCAGTTTCCTAAACCCAAATTTCATTTCCCACACTAAAACAGCCATGTTCTCCCCTGCTACTTCCACTGTGGTCTCATCTCATCTCTCCCCTTTGCAGCAGTCCAGTGAGAGTCAGTTTTCTTCAGCTTTGTCCTGTGTTTTCCACTGTCTCATCTTGCCATTTTGCTCCAAAAGTGGCAAATGTCCAACTCAGTCAGTCTTTTCAGTGGTCCATTCACACACAGTGAAGTTGCAGCTCGTTGGAAATGCACATCCAT
Organism: Oreochromis niloticus; assembly: GCF_001858045.2. Classification (NCBI taxonomy): domain Eukaryota; kingdom Metazoa; phylum Chordata; class Actinopteri; order Cichliformes; family Cichlidae; genus Oreochromis; species Oreochromis niloticus. Next base: position 111,705 of record NW_020327438.1, on the reverse strand, counting down.
CCATCCAGTCATGATGATGCCATTTTTCTCCTTGCTGTCGCTGTCTTGCACAGCTGCTGCTGCAACTTTTCTTCACTGCTCAGGATACTGCTGTGAGCTCCTGATATCCATCTCGTTGTTCTGGAACTGCTTTTCTTGTCTTCAGGGAGAGATTCTTGGAGCTTGTGTTCTCAGGGTGACAAACACATGGAAGTTAAGCTGTAAAACCATTCAGCCAAAACTTGGCTTGAGTGTTTCTAATGATGTTAACCTATAATTTCTTGCGACTGCTGCACGTGAAAAATTGACCAGGGTCTGCTCTTCACCTGCAAGTGACACACTGAGACATTTTGATCATTCTTATCACTGCTTAAAGAAACACGTCTCCCCTCTCTGGTTATGAAGTCCCCTTTCTTAAAAACCCAGAAAGATTGTAGTTGTTCTACACTGAAAATCACCAAACCCTCTTCCTATTTTTGCTTAGTTTCCTTTTTTGCTTATTTTCATCAACAAGTCTGCGAAATTCTTGTGTGTCCACCCTAGGGGAGCTGGTGGCCTGCAGTACCACCCTCTCCCGCTAGTTGGAAACAATTTTTACACACATTTCTACACTCCTCTCTTTTTTTTCCTTTTCTTGTTTTTGTTCCCATTTTTCACTGGTTTTTTTTTACACACACATCAACTTTTCCCACACAACCATTCTCTGCAATCTTACACACCACACATTTACTCAGTTCTTATCATACAGTCAGTTATTGAGTTTTGTCTCTGGCCGCCTGGTGGAAGACCTGCCGCTTTACTGGATCCAGTTTCCCATTACTACACGAGGCGTCCCCCGTGAGGCCCTTGCCTTCTACGGACCAAGGAACGAACACCGCCACTCTGCGCACTGTAGTACGCAGAAATGGTCCCCGACAGTGTACCCGAACCGCCGTTCCTGTGGCGTACTTGGACCGAACACAGGCCTGGGCTGGCTTCTCCCCAACTGCGTGCTCGAGCCACTGTCCTTGTGATAGGCCGTTCCCAACACAAGCCTGGGGTCTCAAACCACCAGGATTTTTTCCTCCGGAGACTCGAACTCCGGAGTCGGCCAGCGTTCCCCCCCTCGGCCAGACAAAAACTCTCCATGACTGTATACAAGTTAGCTACAACTCACCCATCTGCAGGAGTCCCCTCAAAATCGATGGTCTCGGTGGTCGCTGAAACACGCGGCTCCATGGCTCCTCCATTTCCTTTGCTTCAACAGCCGGTAGGACAAAGGTACCTTTTCCCTCAGGGGTGATCAGCCCGTCCACGGAACCGTTGTTCAGCGACCACACAGACCACCCTGCTCGCAGCGCCATTCTGTTGTGGAAGTTTTCCACTTAAATAAAGCCTGCAGATGAGCGGTGAGTGGTAGCTAACATTCTTTAATCAAAGCACACAAAGAACAGACAACCAAGCTTGGTGGAGAGCCTGCATGACCATGGGGCAGGGTCAGCAGAGTCTCACTGAGCCTAGTGTGGCTCTCAGTTAAATACCTTCTCCAGGAACAAAAGGCAGTACACAGCTGTTTCACACCTTAAGATTCACACTCCCTTGCTACCTCCCAGAGTCCTTGAAGAGACAAAAGACTGGTCCTCTGGAGTTCCTGTTTCCCCCAACATCCTTACTACACCCCCTACCATTTGTCTTAAGTATAAGTGTCAGACATGTTAAAATCACCAAGGCATTACAATAACGTGATTAATACATAAGTGAAAGAAATTCCATTACAGGTTTGTTTTTGTTTTTTTCGTTTTTTCCCCTTAACGGTATAAACACTGAAAGGTGGTGGATTGGCCAGATGCTGGGAGATGTATAAAAATAACTCAATTGTTTGGTGGTGGCTATTGCGGAGCTTCCACAGATTCAGTAACATTAGTAAGTGGTGGAGGCCAGCAGATGCAACACGCTGGCAGGTGGATGATGGAAAGGCAGGAGGAGCAGAGACCCGAGGCGGTGAACTGAACTTCAGGTAATAAGTTATGACCTGCAGTCTATCTGGGTCAGATATAAACGAAGTCTAGGTGGAGTTTATTTTCGTTATGCTGACTTTTTACAGTCAGTTACAATAACTCTTACTGCGTACTAGCTAGCATGACGGAGTTTATATACTGCTGTGCGGGTGCTATGATTTTATTGATGTTGAACTTGTTTTATCTAATTTTATTTATAAGGTTAGTTATTAGAGTTTCCAACCGTCTCGTAAAAAAATGGAATCGTCTCGTATACAGAGAAAATATTGCGCGTTTGGTATTGAGGTGAAAAGGAACACAGTTTGTCCCGGACTTCAGCTAGAATGAAAAAGACACAAAGCTGGAGTTATTCTGTGTTTACGCTGTCAGCTGCCTCTTCTTCTCTCATTATCCCCCCTCCCTCTCCTGTTTCTTCTTCAATCATGAAACTGATCAACGATCAGCTGATCGGCTTTTCTCTCTTGTGCCACACATGCAGCAGCTGATCAACGAATTGTATATCGTGTATGTGCTTTTTGTTGCGGCAATATCTTTTTACCCTCTTTCCCTGACTGACTGTCCACTACTTCTAATTATCGGAATTAAATATCAGATATCAGCATCAGATCAAATGCAATAAATGTGAGACTGATGACAACGACAATTACTAAAGGTGAAAATATTGTATGCAAATTGTTTGGGTTTTTTTACCATATGAATACAATATTTAACAAAGTATGGTGTCCCAAACAATGTATACACTGTCAGATACAGTGTAACAATATCCAAAATCTAAAGCAGTCTATATCATTTCACAAAACCAGATTAAAATAAATAAATTCAGTTAAAGAATGTCCACTGGATTTTATTTTGCACTTAAATTTAGATAAACCTAAAAAAAGTCACCTTTTTTAAGAAATGCACATGCATTATATTGATGGATTTATTTATTTATTATGTTCTTAATCTAACAAATTACACTCCTGAGTACATCAGGCAACAGTGATTTAGATCCTCTGTAATTACTGAGTCTGTGCAATAAAGATATAGTTAGATCTCGGCAGAATTGCCGAATAATACATTTTCACTGCAATGCAGATGACACCCAGTAATAATAATGACAGCTGCATTCCAGTTAGGACGGGTCCTGCTTTTATGGATCAGACTCAATTTTAGCCTTCTGTGTTAGTGTGGACAACAAAAAATGACAGGTATAGAATAAAATGTAGATCACTTAAAGGCTATCATTTTGAATCCATGTACTGAGCTTAAATGAAAAACAAAAATGATATTTGTTAACGTTAGGATCGGTTGACAGCATATGATATTACAGAGTGAGATGATGACAGATGATCCGCTGTGGTGACTTCTACAGGCAGCAGCTGAAAGAAGACATATCACCACCATTAAATTGGGACAAGTAATGCATCTTACAAGTACAAATAGTAAATCTATCGTACTGTTCGTTAGCCAGAATTGATGGATATAGACAGGCAGAAATTTTCCTTTAAACAGAAGTCGTGAACTGGTACAGCTCCAGGATAGTTTCCAAACACACAATTAAAAGAGACAAAACAGGACAAACAATCTGTTAAAACAGCAACAACAAAAGAAGCTAACAGTTTTAGCAGCAATATTGTCAGATATATCAGAACTGCAGTTAACATTCATGAGACTGGGTCAGCAGTGCTTGAGTCCTCTGGCAGTTCAGCAGATGAAGATTTAAGGCCTTGTAAGGATTTTGTTACTGAACCATCTGAGGCTGTCTTGTTTGGAATGAAGGTACAATGCACAACCCCAAACACAGAGCAGTCAACTTTCTAGCTTTTTACTCAACAGCATATCTAAAACCATTTGGTTCTGCCAACCTGTTAGCATGGTCCGGTCCGATTGTTCGCTCACACTTTTTATAGGATTTTAGATAAAGCTAACAAAGTGTTTTTCGCTTTGGGCCGATGGTTTTTTTGGGGGGGGGGGGGGTTTTGTTGGTTTTATTTTTCTGTAACAGTATAAACAATGAAAGGTGGTGGATTGGCCAGATGCTGGCCGATGTGTAAAAATAACTCAGTTGTTTGGTGGTGGCTATGGCGGAGCTTCCACAGAGGCAAGCAAGTGAATGAGGGAAAAGGGAGGCAGGAGGAGGAGAGACCCGAGGCGGCCACCGGTCCGAGTGTCAGGTGAACTGAACTTCAGGTAATAAGTTATGAGTTATATAATAAGTTATTTTACCACATGAATGTGCTATGGCTGTGTGATTTATTACTATTACAAAAGGTTACTCGCCATACCAATACCAACTAGATTTTTAAATCTTAATATAAAATGAGTAACAGTAGGGTGGACATTAGGTAAGGCTGCACTTTTTGCAGCGATCTCGTATAGAAAACTATTCCGCGCGTACAGGGAGTGCAGAATTATTAGGCAAATGAGTATTTTGTCCACATCATCCTTGTCGGAGGAATTTCCCAAATAGAAGGCTGCCAAAGTAAAACAGAGACACAGTGAGACAATATAATCAATCACATGTACATGGGTGAACGTCTCGAGAGAGAGTCACACCAGTACACTTCTTTATTGCAGGTTATATAGGCATGTAGGTTACTCAATAGGGCGGAGGCAGTCTCCGCCTGTTCTCAAAATATAGATTGCTTAACAGACAAATGCATATCTTGCTAAAACGTTCTGTTCATACTTATACTAAACATCTGCTTAAGTGGAACTTTCCGTTACTCTTTACACAGGAGCTTGTCTTCACAGGCATATGATAAGCATAGGCAAGGCTTCATGTTTATCAGGGTGAATCGTCATTCAGAGTTTACACAATCACAAGCAAAGCATATTTGAATAATAAACAAAATCTTTTCACATTTCCCTTCTGTTGTTTAACTTTCACACTAGTTAAAACACCATTGGTTTATTATCTGTGCATGATTTCTTGCAGCGCATTTTTAATCAGCACGTCATACATTGGTGTATCACAGCATTTCAGTGTCAGGGGGATTATCATCATCTTCGTCCATGGGCAGTGTCAGGTATGCCTGCACATGAACTGCAACAACTTTATTAATCATTGATTGTACACATGGCAAAATACAAGAAGTAAGACAACAGAGTAGGAGTAGAAGAACTCCTACAAAAACCAGTCCTTTTATTAAAAGAGATTTCCAGGAACCACTCAACAGCCAGGTAAGCCAATCTTCAGTGTTCGTGACATAGTCCTGTTGCTGAGCGTCCCTGAGTTGTTTCAGCGTGCGTAAGGCGTCGGTCATGTTGGAAGAGTGAACATTATCTGGAATGTACGTACAGCATGTGTTGTTAAAGAGTATACAGAGTCCTCCTTTCTCAGCCAGAATCATGTCCAGTGCGACTCGGTGTTGCATCACAGTTATGCGCAGGGCATCAATCTCTTCATTTTGTTGATTGTTGATTTTGCACGAGGCATTTAGGAACAGTCCAAAGCGGCAGTCCAAAGTTTCAATTCTTAACATGTTCTTTCCAGTGCCCACCAATGGAAACAGTGAGTGGAGGACCTTTTGTCCGGTGGTCCAAAGCTTAAATTCCTCTGGCACATCACTGCCATAGATGGGATCATGTGGTTGCAGTGTGGAGACGTCTCGTCGTCGTCTTGTAGTCTGAGAGCTATTTACAGCTGACATCCTGAAGGTGTGGTCTGAAATGAAGATTGGGGCACAGGTGCCCGTCCATCCGGGTGGCAGTATGAAGTAGGCACGTTGTCCACACAGCCAGGCCATTCCCTGCACCCAGTAGGTGCTGTTGCTGGGCGCGGACGTGTTTACAGGTGCGCCCTCTCCGTTGGCTGCGGTTTGGTTACAGTTGGTGGTGTTGCCTAGGGGTCTGTTACCGTTGTCTTGTCGGTAGCACATGGAGTGGTTCTTCCCTGGGGTTTGGTCCAAGAACACTGGGAAGTGAATGGACGTGTTCCGATTCGTCACGTTGAAGTTGATCCAGAAGAGCCGGTCACACGTTCCGTTGTCAAGTCCAGCGTTTTCGACGGTGATTATCTCGTATTGGGGTGGTGCCTGGAAGATACTAAAAAGGTTAAGCGAATAGATGATAGAGCTTGTCTCATTAATGATGATTTTCTTATGTTGATAGCCAATGCCCGAAAAGCTGGCGGCACGTTTGGCTTGTGTTCTGTTCTTTATTGTCCTCGAAAAGTGCGAGGAGTCCTGCTAGGAGCAGGAGGACAGCTGCTAGGACGGCGAGTGTCTTCATGACAGCCAAACACACCTAGATCCTCGGGTGAGTAGACTACTGGCGAGAAGTAGAGGGCGGGATATACCCAATCAGCCCTCTCTTCACCAGGTAGATCACCAGAAGGTAGGGGTGCTGGAGTCTATGAGTCTGGGCTGTCACTCACTTTCTTGCAGTGGCTTTGGTGAATCCAAGATGGTCTTTCTGCTATCTTACAGGCAGTTGGTGTGGTGATAAGCACTTGGTATGGGCCTTCCCAGCGGGGCGAGCTCCAATTCTTTCTCTGGAGAACTCGAATCAGGACCCAATCACCTGGCTTCAACCTGCAAGATACTGGAGAAGATTCAGAAGGCAGTTTATTGTTTAAAACAATATCTTTGTTTTCCAGCAGTTTTGACATCCATTCTGCTAGTGTAGTTTCTCTGATTGATTTATCTAAAGGTTCACTTGTGATTGGCAGTGGAAATGGTCTGCTATGAATGATTTCAAAAGGCGTAAGTTTTTGTGAACCTTGTGTTAATCTCATCCACATTTTTACTAGGCCTATGCACTCTGGCCACGGCCTTCCTGTTTCTTCCATACATTTTCTAAGCCTCTGTTTTATTGTGCCGTTTGTCCTTTCCACTAGGCCGGCACTTTGGGGATGATAAGCACAGTGATATTTGATGTTAAACCCTAGTGCTTCAGAGACTTTGCTGATTACCTCATTGACAAAGTGTGTCCCATTATCTGATCTTATCAGAGTGGGGATGCCATATGTTGGAAAAAATGGTTACATAAGCATTTTGCTACTGAAATGGCATCTGCTTTCTTTACTGGGTAGATTTCTGGCCATTTTGAGAATACGTCTATGATCACTAGAGCGTATTTTGAGCCTTGGCATTCATTTAGTTCAATAAAATCCATGTGGATTGTGTGAAAAGGATGAGGTGGTGTGGGAAAATGACCTCTTTTTGGTCTAAGATTCCCTTGTACATTGTGTTTTTGGCAAATCATGCATGTTCTGACAAATTCTTTTGCTGAACTTTCGAAATTTAGAGTGTAAAAGTGTTTTGGAGATTATATCTCCTATCCCTCCTGTTGACGCATGGAGAGTAACTCCATGTGTCACTAAGGCTGCTGTTTTGTGTAGAGATTTTGGAAGTATTGGTTTTCCTTCACAAATCATCAAGTCATCTCTTAGTTGCGCTCCGCATTTCAGCCATTTCTTTTGCTCAACTGTGGGAGCTGCTTTTTGTTCATCCTTTGTCAGTTTTAGTTTGCATCACACTTCTTAGTTAAAAGAATGTGAAAATCATTAGATTTATTAGATAGGTTTGTATTATCCTATACTGCTGATTTACTGTGAGTGAGTTACACTGTTTCATGACATTTCATACTGCCGAGTTATGAAGAGAATATTGTATTCAGAGAGTAGGGGCCTCTCTCTTTTTTTTTTTCTTTGTGATAGTAAAGAGAACAGAGCACATGCCACGGGAGCGTCACCCCCACCCTTGGTGGAAGCAGAAAAACAGGGAGCCAAGGTCATAACTCAGGCTCACAAAGAGTCAGAAAGAATGTGAATACTTAGTTTTGTGGCTGTGGCGCATTTGTATAGCTTCTTTTCTTTGTTTAGTAGCTTTCTGCCTTCACCTGAGGGTGTGCCCTAAGCATGTGACTTCAGGTCTCCATAATTGGAGTTTATTTAAAGATAAATAAGATGATTTCATATATTGCTCGCAGATCATGCACTAGACGATATGTTGCAGTATTAGCCTGCTTCAACACTTAAACAAAACATCACTCTTTGTTTTATTATTATTATTATTATTATTATTATTATATTATTATTATTATCCTGTCTCAAAACAGAAAATGAAATTGTAGTTGTTGTTGGCAGAGAAACACAAAACCTCTCTTTTTTTTTTTTTTTTTTTTTTTAAAAACAAGAAACTAAGTTTTAATTTCTCAGCCTTGTCACATAAAACAAAACAGACAACCCAGCTCTCAGCTGGCTCTGGACTTATCATCATCAAGGACACAAAAGAAAAAGAAAAAGCTGCTGCCAGAAACAGAGCAGAAGTGTGAGGAAAAAACTGAGCTCACAGACAGCTGCATGTGTGACCTTTAATATGCAGCTTCTGCTCTAAAAAACAAATAAAAATAAAAAAATGTGTAACTTGCTCATCAGCTTGGTAGTGTCCACATATTTAATTCAGCTTCTCAATCTTGTAGCTTTAGCTGTTGTATACAGGGTTTGGCTTATTAGTTGTTAGTATAGGTTTGCTCTTCATCTCAACAAGGTCTCATCTAGGATGACAGGTTTACAACCAGGTCAAGTGTCTCTATGCACCTGATTAGTTTAGTTATTTCCTTATTTTCTTCATCTCCTATATCATTGTACTGAGTTTGAGCAAACCTTAAGCTTGAATCAGACTACTTTTAACAATCTTCCACCTCGCATCATAACTGACTGAGGTGCCCCTTCCTATTAATAGTATGTCATTATTAATGTTATCATTGTATTGTTTTTCCTTTTTTATAACAGCAATAGTATATCACAATACACTACTTTACTACTAATATACAATAGTATATTAGTTTATATTTTATTATGTATCCATCAAAGGCCGATGTGACCTGCAGTTTCACACCTTCCCAAGCTGGAGACATTTTCCTTGGCTGAACAATGACACAGCCTTAATATGCCTTATGCATCTCTCTTTTTTATTTGATATATTTTGTGTGAATTATCTGGTATCACGCATTCTATTCATTCAGCTTGGTTGTCTTCCCAATTTTGTTTCATTGCTTTAATTTAAGTTAACCTTAATTTAACCTTTTGTTTATTCCACTTCATTCCTCTTTCCATGCTTTAAAATATTACAACTCTTGTGTATGCTTTGATTTCTTTTTAGCTTCCTTTTCAGTATTTATTTCTGCTTGGAGGGTTTCTTATAATTTAGTTAATGCATTTTCCCTCCCACGTGGGACATTTAGTTTTCTTTGGATTTCTCCATCTATATACACTAATTTGTCCGGCGCCTGGACATTTCTTTTCTAGCCACTGCTCGTCAGCAGTGAGTTTTGTTGCTTTATTTCCCATTTTCTTATTTGTTTTATATGTTTATTTCTACTTATTTTATTTCTTTCTTTATGTATTTAGCGCTTAGTAATATACACACACACACCTGCGGCGCTTTCACTGGCACGAGAACAGAGAGAGGTGGCTGACACGCCCTTCTACTTTTGAGCTATTCTCAAAAGCGGTGTCGACTTTATGTGATAAAACACGACCTTCCTCTCAGTTCACCAGTACTTCAGCGACCAACAGTAAACAAATCAGTGGAATAGTTCAGCCTCCTTATTGTGCTGTAAAAATCAACTTATTCCACCACAAAAATAGACAATAAAAGACAGACAGTTTCAACGCGCGTTCACGCTACCAGCTTCCTTAAAGCGAGCGTAGTGCTTCCAGCCTCTCTTGGGCGAGCTTATAGGCCTATTTTTACCTTTTCGGGGAGCTACCAATCATTCTTAGACGAGCTCAATATTTATTTTACTGCTTCCTACCCTCTGCGGGCGAGCCTTCTGCTTCCAGCCCTTCTTGGGCGAGCTATTTCTTTTAAATTTCGTTTTCGTTTTTGCGCAAACCTTTATTATCTCAAAGTAGTCTGTCTTACCTTGGCGCTGGTTTCTTCAGATGCACCTGATCAGCCCCGACGGTGCGGACCGCTTGTAAAACGTTGACCAAGACCCGAATTCACGCTCTTGGGTTTTATCACACACCTAGTGCGTGAGCTGCCGGCAGAGTTCAACGTGGGCTTCTCGCACCGACGGGACCTGGTGAGGCGCCTTCTGTGAGAGCTGCTTTAAATAGGCTGTCTCATCCGGCTCGAAGGACCAAGAAATGTCGGGGGAATTTCCCAAATAGAAGGCTGCCAAAGTAAAACAGAGACACAGTGAGACAATATAATCAATCACATGTACATGGGTGAACGTCTCGAGAGAGAGTCACACCAGTACACTTCTTTATTGCAGGTTATATAGGCATGTAGGTTACTCAACAGGGCGGAGGCAGTCTCTGCCTGTTCTCAGAATATAGATTGCTTAACAGACAAATGCATATCTTGCTAAAACGTTCTGTTCATACTTATACTAAACATCTGCTTAAGTGGAACTTTCCGTTCCTCTTTACACAGGAGGCATATGATAAGCATAGGCAAGGCTTCATGTTTATCAGGGTGAATCGTCATTCAGAGTTTACATAATCACAAGCAAAGCATATTTGAATAATAAACAAAATCTTTTCACAATCCTCTTCATGCATGTTGTCTTACTCCAAGCTGTATAGGCTTGAAAGTTTACTACCAGTTAAGCATATTAGGTGATGTGCATCTCTGTAATGAGAAGGGGTGTGGTCTAATGACATCAACACCCTATATCAGGTGTGCATAATTATTAGGCAACTTCCTTTCCTTTGGCAAAATGGGTCAAAAGAAGGACTTGACAGGCTCAGAAAAGTCAAAAATAGTGAGATATCTTGCAGAGGGATGCAGCAGTCTTAAAATTGCAAAGCTTCTGAAACGTGATCATCGAACAATCAAGCGTTTCATTCAAAATAGTCAACAGGGTCGCAAGAAGCGTGTGGAAAAACCAAGGCACAAAATAACTGCCCATGAACTGAGAAAAGTCAAGCGTGCAGCTGCCAAGATGCCACTTGCCACCAGTTTGGCCATATTTCAGAGCTGCAACATCACTGGAGTGCCCAAAAGCACAAGGTGTGCAATACTCAGAGACATGGCCAAGGTAAGAAAGGCTGAAAGACGACCACCACTGAACAAGACACACAAGCTGAAACGTCAAGAGTGGGACAAGAAATATCTCAAGACTGATTTTTCTAAGGTTTTATGGACTGATGAAATGAGAGTGAGTCTTGATGGGCCAGATGGATGGGCCCGTGGCTGGATTGGTAAAGGGCAGAGAGCTCCAGTCCGACTCAGACGCCAGCAAGGTGGAGGTGGAGTACTGGTTTGGGCTGGTATCATCAAAGATGAGCTTGTGGGGCCTTTTCAGGTTGAGGATGGAGTCAAGCTCAACTCCCAGTCCTACTGCCAGTTTCTGGAAGACACCTTCTTCAAGCAGTGGTACAGGAAGAAGTCTGCATCCTTCAAGAAAAACATGATTTTCATGCAGGACAATGCTCCATCACACGTGTCCAAGTACTTCACAGCGTGGCTGGAAAGAAAGGGTATAAAAGAAGAAAAACTAATGACATGGCCTCCTTGTTCACCTGATCTGAACCCCATTGAGAACCTGTGGTCCATCATCAAATGTGAGATTTACAAGGAGGGAAAACAGTACACCTCTCTGAACAGTGTCTGGGAGGCTGTGGTTGCTGCTGCATGCAATGTTGATGGTGAACAGATCAAAACACTGACAGAATCCATGGATGGCAGGCTTTTGAGTGTCCTTGCAAAGAAAGGTGGCTATATTGGTCACTGATTTGTTTTGTTTGTTTTTGAATGTCAGAAATGTATATTTGTGAATGTGGAGATGTTATATTGGTTTCACTGGTAAAAATAAATAATTGAAATGGGTATATATTTGTTTTTTGTTAAGTTGCCTAATAATTATGCACAGTAATAGTCACCTGCACACACAGATATCCCCCTAAAATAGCTAAAACTAAAAACAAACTAAAAACTACTTCCAAAAACATTCAGCTTTGATATTAATGAGTTTTTTGGGTTCATTGAGAACATGGTTGTTGTTCAATAATAAAATTATTCCTCAAAAATACAACTTACCTAATAATTCTGCACTCCCTGTATATAAAACGGGTCCGCGGCTCCGAACTGTAGTAAAGGGACCTCTGGCTAATACGCTGGGTTCCGTGTCGGGCTCGTAGCTGAAAACTAGCTTTACTTTGTTGTCTGGGTCAGCTTTGCTAGCGAGAGACAGAGAGAGGCGTTGAAAGGCTGCTCCAACGGAACTTATTGTTTCGGAGAAAAACATGAACACAGTGTACAGTCGAGTCTTAATAGCTTACTTACAACTGGGCTACACTGCCCATGAGGCTACATTCTTTAGGGCTATGTAACAGTCTGCCTATTGCCTTCATATTAAATAATTTTTTGAACAATAATTTTAAAAAATATTTCATCACATCATTATGTGGGCTTCAAGTAGAGGTGATATGGGCTGCAAAATTGAGGCATTAGAGCCTCTTAATGCGTGTTTTGTTTGGGTTTCCACCAGCGTGGAATTACCAAAAATAGAGAGGGGACAGCCTAACATATGAAACAGGAAAAGACCGCCGTGTAATGCCTTTATTTCAACAAAGTAACTGTATTCTGAATACCACTTTTTTAAACGGTAACTGTAACGGAATACAGTTACTCATATTTTGTATTTTAAATACGTAATGCCGGTACATGTATTCCGTTACTCCCCAACACTGTCTATCATTAGGGATCTAGCTGGGTTTTCGAGCCCACAGGGGTGGTTATCTGTCCAGTGGCCGGACTGATCTGAGTCACACGCATCTCATATTGTGCATTATCCTGAAGTTGACTCTGCAAGTTATATCTATCACCCTCGCCTTTTCTCTTTTTATTATACTGTCTTCTTTTTATCTGCCCCTACTTTTTTTGCATCTTCACTTTTTTTGCATCTTCACTCCCATAGCTTTAAATTGTGACTGAGTTTATATATATATATATATATATATATATATATATATATATGTATATATGTAGTGTCTAGCACCCCCAACAAGCACCCCACAACACCTTTAAGATACAACTCCAATTAAATTCACCATCAGGTGCACCCAAGATGGACATCAAATGAGTGCGGTGTAGTTAACACGAAACACAATTAAACACAATGAATGACCAACAGGACAGCAACATGACAACAACAAGATGGCAGCAGAGTGTGCTTGTAACAGGAGAGAGAAAAAAAATTTATCTGGGGTCCACCCTACCATAAACCAAATTGCAGACCTCCTATGAGGATCCTACTGGCCACCATTTAACAGTTACACAGCTAAACAGGTGCCAGGGGAAATGAATCCAATTTGCAATGCTTAAGGACAGGCTCTGACTGTCACCAACTACGGCAGGAACGAGTACCAAAAACCAAACCAAAGGCCAGCAGGTGGATGAGGGAAAGGGGAGGCAGGAGGAGGAGAGACCCGAGGCGGCCACCGGTCCGAGTGTCAGGTGAACTGAACTTCAGGTAATAAGTTATGATCTGCAGTCTATCTGGGTCAGATATAAACCAAGTTTAGGTGTAGTTTATTTTCGTTGTGCTGACTTTTTACAGTCAGTTACAATAACTCATACTGCGTACTAGATAGCATGACGGAGTTTCTATACAGCTGGGTGGGTGCTATGATGTTATTGATGTTGAACTTTACTTTATTCATAAGGTTAGTTAGTAGAGTTGCCAACTGTCCCGTAAAAAACGGAATCGTCCTGTAAAAAACGGAATCGTCCTGTATTCAGAGAAAATATTACGCATTTCGTAATGAGCCGAAAAGTCCCGTACTCCAGCTAGAATGGAAAAAGACACAAGGCTGGAGTTATTCTGTGTCTTTACGCTGCACAGCTGCTGCTTCTTCTCTCATTCTCTCCCCCTTCCTCTCCTGTTGCTACTTCAATCATGAAACTGATCAATGATCAGCTGATCGGTATTTCTGAAAAAGTCCCGTCTCTCTTGTTTGTTTACCTCCCACTTTGCACCAGAAAGAGGAAACCAGCAGATGTCGTGATAGACAACAGCAGCACGTTTAAGCTTGATCAGCTGTTGTTAGAATTTATTTAATATTAATTTCTAGTATCAGCTGATGTTTGCTGGAGCCACAGCCGTAAAAGCTGCTGGTCATGATATCGGTTTGGATATGTGGTGAGAGGGAAAGATGAAGATGAAACCAGGAGATGTCCTTACTGAATCATCAGAGCTGAACAGGTGATGGAGAAACAGGTTTACCTTTTAGGTGACAGGAATGAGTTGAAGGGAAGTTATGAACTGTTTGTGAGAGACAAATAACACCAGGATCCTTTTCTAAGTAGCTGACAGCTGGTAACTGTGCAGGGGCGGGTCTAGCAAAGTTTTGCCAGGGGGCCAGGTAGGGCATTACCAGTGAAAGGGGGCACAAAGCTGGAGTTGGAAACCACAGCTGTGCGTGTTCATGGAGCTTGCATTTTCACCTGCTGGACATCACTACCTGACAAGTTTAACTATCTTCAGAATATTGCAGAGGCCTTATTGACAGTACTTGGCTCTACATATCTGTGTGAGCAGATTTTCTCTCACGCGAAGAGTGTCCTCAGGTAGCCGTCTGAGTGCTGGACACTCGGAGACCTGTGTCTCTAAGTGGGAGACCAGAGATCACATTAACATGTGTATCCCTGTATTAACAAACATGTCATATTGGCCCAGTTTATTTTTCTTATCATTGTTGTGAGGAGACCATAAATAGCATTTGCATTTTCTGTTGTACAGTTCATTTGCTGTTATGGAGTTCTTGTTATGCATAAAAAGTGTCTTTTTATTTTTTTGTTACAAAATAGCTGATAACTATTTGCTGATAGCTGCCAACATCTGCAAACAAATATAATTCTATAAAGTTGCTCTATATAGTGTGTAACTGTTAATATAGAGCGTTATTAAATTTATTGCTAATGCAATCATATGGCACAATGACTTCTGAGGAAATTTTAGATGGCACTCATTGTCAGAAAGGTTGCCGACCCCTGGTATACAGGAACATCTGTGCTGAGTATGGCCTGGGAGTCCCAAGGTCAAAATGGGACAGGAACCCTAGGGTGTCAAGCTAAGATCCTGTGGGACTTTCAGATACAGACAGACAAATTGGTGATGGATAACCAGTCAGGCATAGTAGTGGTGGCCCAAGGTTTCTTCCTGTTATAAAGGAGTTTTTCCTTCCCACTGTTGCCAAAGTGCTTGGTCATAGGGGGTCATATTGTTGGGTTTTTCTCTCTATGTATTTTTGTAGGGTCTACAATAAAACAATACAAAGCGCCTTGTGGCAAATGTTATCGTGATTTGGCACTGTATAAATAAAATGGAATTGAATTGAATTGAAAATTGAATTGGTGGAGAAGCAGAGTAAGACGTAATGATAGATGTAGTGATACCGAATGATAGCAACATCAAGAAAGGGGAACACGAGAAGCTTGAGAAATACCAAGGGTTGAGAGAAGAGCTCGAGAAGAGGTGGAGGTTAAAGGCAACAGTGGTCCAAGCAGTAATCAATGCACTTGGTGCAGTAACCCCCAACCTAGGCAAGTGGCTCTAGTAGATTCCAGGAACAACATCCGAGATCTCTGTCAAGAAGAGTGCCGTTCTAGGAACAGCAAAGATAATGCACAGCACCCTCAAGCTCCCAGGCCACTGGTAGAGGACCCAAACTTGAAGGATAAAGTCCACTGGCTGGAGGAGTGGGGAATTTTATTTTATGTACTCAACAATGATTAATTGTTACTTACATGAACCAGTTATGTAGCAGCAGGTGCTGCTAGTAGATGCTATTTGATGCTGACAGTAGATGCTATTTGTGCATGTCACATGTAAATAAAATGTGACAATTTATGTTTGTGATTTTTGTGACCTCTGGTACATTGCTGTTTATATAAAGGTAATTAAATCAAAAAGTTAGGTTAAATACGAGTTATACAGTCCCGTTCAAAACTTTAAGACCACTTGAAAAATGCCGGAAAAAAAAAGAAATCTTAACAAGGTTCCAAGTAGAGCTTCAACATGCAACAAACAGCCTTTTTCAGTTTAAGCACTGTTTTCAATCCATTGCATGCTCAAAAAATGTTTTGTCTAACTTCAATTTCTTCTTGTTGCATGTTGAAGCTTGACTTGGAACCTTGTTAAGATCCAACCATGCAAAATATGATTTTTTGCTCTTTTTCAAGCGGTTTTAAACTATTGATCGGGACTGTATATTACTATACTATGGTGCCATCATTTCTGTTACTGTTTTGTTTTACACTTAGTATTTCTTAATTTAAATAGTCCACCACTCATTGTATCCACAGATTGGATCTGTTCTTCATCTAAACTGCCAAGATGTTTTTCAAACTGAGAAAACCCATTTTCCTACTACTGAGTATACCAGCAATTGCTTTGGTCTACATCTTTTTAAGGAATTTATCAGGATATTCCATCAATTATCAGGTGTCGAGCCCTTGTGCCTGCTACAAATGTTTAACAGACAGTGATCCTTGGTTTAATTACAACATCAGTGAAGCTCCCAAACCTTTTATATCACGGAAATATAAACCCTCAGAGGAAGATTTCAGGGTTTATGCCCAGGACTTGTTTTTGTTGGTGTTCTTCTACTGTTATTGTGTCTTTTCACTTCATGTGTCATACCTTGTTTGAAGAACATGGTATCAAAAATGGTAACTGCTTCAATTCATGCTTACATCACCCTATCACAGAATGAAGAGGATGATAATGAGATAGACACTTGGATATAACATACTCACAAAACCCACTATTTTATGATGTCTTGGCTAAAAATGTTTACAAGTGGCCATAGACTGATACAATGTTAGTGGTTGCTATGTACATATATAGAAGAAAAGATCAAACAACAGGAGGGAATGTTAAGGGATTTTAGGATTTTAGGATTTTTATTATGTTATGCTTAAAAGTACATTTCATTATCTAGATGTGTTTGCTCTTTTAGTTTTCAGCTTAAATAGGGAAGTTACGCTCTGTGCAGACTCAACAGGAAGCCTGCAGGCAGCACAGTTCTATTTTATCTCTTCCTGTACGTCTCTGAGAATGCTATAAATAAAGGCTGACAACTATTGCAGGGTGCGAGTCTCCGTGAGTCTCACCCGTGTACACGTTAACCTGTCTGAGTGTCTTTATTCAGACCTGAGTTGCAATACAGGAAAACTCCTGACATTTCTTGGTCCTTCGAGCCGGATGGGACACAACACTTTTGTGTGACCCCACAGGAAAACCTCATCGAGTCCTGACGTCGTGAGAAGCCCGCGCTGAAGTCTGTCGACAGCTCCTCTCTAGGTAGAGGATAAAAGACCAGAGACGTGACATTCGGGTTCTGGCCAGCATTTTTAAAAGTGGTCCACGGCGGTGGGGGTCGATGAGGCAGACCTGAGAGACCGGCAGTGAATCAGCAACCAGGTGAATATTAACACTCTGAGACACCTCGCGTAAAACGTATAGGCTCGCCCAGAGGGGTTGGTAGCATTCCTAAAAGTAAAGGCTCGCCTGAGAAAAGGCTGGAAGCATTTTTAGGAGGATTTCTAAAAGTAAAGGCTCGCCTGGAAAAGGGCTAGAAGCATTTTTAGGAGGATTTCTAAAAGTAAAGGCTCGCCTGAAAGAGGGCTGGAAGCATTTTTAGATAAACCTCGTCCGTAAGACGTAGAACGCGTTGAAAAGGTATTGTTGTTGTTTTATTTTTGTTGGTGGCATATTTTGAGTGATTTTAACTGTGTGAATGCTGTGAGTAGTAGGTTTTGAGTGATTGGGTGTGATTTGTACAAAAATAATAAAAAATAAGTAATAATAACACTACAAAGGTTCATAGTAGAGTGAGTGAACAAGTGGAAGTTTGAGAGAAAAGGCAGTGTGTGTGATGATTCCTGATGTCTGAAAGGGCTCTATTTAGAAGTGTGAGCGTGACATAAAGGTGTTGGTTTTAGATCAAGATTTAGTAGAATTAAAGAGGGTTTATAGACTATGAATACAAAGAAAAACAAAAGAGTTTGATTAGTCTGCAGAAACAGGAAATATGTGTGCCTGTGGTGTGTCAAGACAGCTCACAGAGAGAAACAGACGAGTTAAACTCTAAGAAGATGAAGCGAATGAAGGTTTTAAGAAAAGTAATGAAAATGATATTAATTGTATGCTTTAGTGTGTCAATACAGGTGGATCTATCTCAACCTGGAACCTTGAGTACAGCGACAAAAGTGACAAAATAATGACAGAAATAATTGACAACTATATTAATGAATAGACAACACATACACAAATTGTTATATGTGAAATTATTTTTGGAAAGACTCAGAAGTAAGATAGTTTGAATTTAGAACTCAGTGATAAGATGCATGAATTAAACCTTATTGTAACTAACACTTGCAATGAAGAAAGCAGCTTACACTCAGTTAATATGAACGCAAAGCCTTGATGCCATAGGCAGTTTGTTTTGTTTTTGTTTGTTTGTTTTGTAAGTTTGGAATACAAATTTGTGATCATACTTGTGGATCACAGTGACACATAATGATTAGGCGTATGATTTGTTGATGCCTAGGTTTAGAGCTGTGAGCTATGAACTGTAAGCAATGCAAAGTTTTTCCCAACTTAGAAGTTTGGCACATGCCAGACAACTTTCCTATGTAGGCATTTTGCTTTCACAGTCACACATCAGAATTGAAAAGTGTGGACAGTTAAACCCCAGCACACTTCTCCCTACTTTGCAAGATGGTGACGCACATAAAGAAGCTAGATGAGGAAACAAAACCACGCGCTGACCTTCACAGCACCCCACAGGCTGGTTTCGTTAACATCTTTGTAGACGGTTCAGCGTCCAAAAATAGCCTTGGGCGAAACTGTGTAGGTTATGCGGTAACCACAGTAGACACAATTTTAGAAGCAAAAGCACTAACTTCCTCACACTCTGCACAGAGCGCTGTTCTGTGCAGCTCTTCATGCTGTTACACGTGCCTGTCACGTGCCTGTCAACTGCATGAGGGACAGGGCATAAACATATACACTGACAGCCAGTATGTCTTTGCAGCTGTACATCATTTTGCAAAAATTTGGCAGAATAGAGGGATGGTTAGTGCAACATGGAAATCTTTTAAAGGCACTGTTGGTGTTAGGATGCCTGGGTCGTTGACCCAGGGTTTTGAGTTTATTGTATTATTTATCATTTCTATTCTTTGGTGTCTTATGGTTTGTCTCTGTGTTCTCTAGTTGCTGTCTCCAGTCAGAGCCTGTGTGTGTAGTTCAGTCTGTTATGTTTCCTGTTTTGCTTTGAAAGTCCGTGTCTCATGTTAATGCGTCTGGTTTTGTTTCCTTTGTCTCGTTAGGCCTGATTTGTCCCAGCTGTGTTTCCCTCCTGTTACCCATTCCCTGATTGCTCCCTCTATGTATTTAAGCCCTGTGTTTCAGTTTGTCATTGTCGCGATCTACCCTTATCTAGCTGTGTTCTGTCTGCATACCTGTGTTTATTGTTTGTATTTTGGGAGTTGGTTACTTTGAGTTCAGCATTAAAGCTGTTTGAGTTTACGTTTGTCTCTGGAGTCTGCACTTTGGGTCCTTTTCCTGTCTGCACACAGCCTACACCTAACAGTTGGAAGTGATAATATTGCCAAAACAGTTAGCATTATGTAAATGTGCTGCACACCAGAAAGGCAACTCAGAGGTCACTGAAGGCAATAACTTCGCAGATCAAGCCGCAAAAGCAGCAGCACAACAAACTACAGACACATTAATGGCTGACACCTCACTGTAAGTACCACTTGATGTGCTTATAAATGAACGAAAAGCCGCACCAACTACAGAACAAAGGAAATGGTTAAAATGTGGAGCACAGCTAGAAAATGATTTGATGGCATGTAATGGCAATCCAATACTACCAAAGTCCCTACACAAATCAGCAGCATTAGTGACACACGGTTTCAATCATGTGTCAACAGGAGGGAGGGGTGGTAGATAAAATTTCGGCAGAACATGCATGATTTGCCAAAAACATAATGCGCATAATGCACACCACCTCATCCTTTTCATACAATCCACATGGTTTTTATCGAGCTAAATGAATGCCAAGGCTCAAAATACGCTCTAGTGATCATAGACGTATTCTCAAAATGGCCAGAAATCTATCCAGTAAAAAAAGCAGACGCCATCTCAGTAGCAAAATGTTTGCGCAACTATTTCATTCCAACATATGGCATCCCCACTCTGATAAGATCAGACAATGGGACACATTTTGTTAATGAAGTAATCAGTAAGGTCTCTGAAGCACTAGGATTTAGCATCAAACACCACTGTGCTTACCACCCACAAAGTGCCGGACTAGTGGAAAGAACTAACGGCACAATAAAACAGAGACTGAGAAAATGCATGGAAGAAACAGGGAGACCATGGCCTGAGTGTATAGGCCTGGTAAAAATGTGGATGAGACTGACACAAAGTTCTCAGAAACTCACACCTTTTGAAATCATTCACAGTAGACCATTTCCACTACCAATCACAAGTGAGCCCATAGATAAGTCAATAAGAGAAACTACACTAGCCGAATGGATGACTAAATTACTTCAAAATAAAGAGATTGTTCTAAACAACCAACTGCCGAGTGACATCTCTCCAGTGTCTTGCAGGTTGAAACCAGGTGATTGGATCCTGATCAAAGTACTCCAAAGGAAAAATTGGAGTTCACTAAGGTGGGAAGGTCCTTATCAAGTGCTGCTCACCACACCTACTGCCTGCAAAATAGCAGAAAGGCCGTCCTGGATTCATCAAAGCCACTGCAAAAAAGTGAGTGACAACCTAAACGTTTAGACGCCGACACCCCTAACTCCTGGTGATCTATTGGTGGAGGGAGGGCTGATCGGGTACACCCCGCCCTCTACTTCTTGCCGGTAGTCTACTCATCAGAGGTCACAGGTGTGTCTGGTCATCATGAAGACACTCGTCCTCCTAGTGGCTAATGTTGCACTCCTGGTGAGTTTATTAACACTCACCCGAAAGAAAGAAGATGAACAACACCACCTGCAGACAAGATGGACACATGACAACTCACATCTTCGTGACATGACACAAGACCACATTCACCCATGGATGAACAACGCATGGTATTGATATATACATGACAGCACACCCAGAAAAGACTGCTATGTTTGCTCCTATATGCCCCCAACGACACAGTACGCCACCTCGTACGCGAAGGCAATGGACATAATTCAGGCAAAGTGTGCCGCAAGCTACGCCAGCCTTGGGTATCAATTCCAGGGAATCGTGGTCAACCATGAGGAACCTCTCCAGATAGGACTACGAAATGGCACATGTGACGAATGGTTCTGGGTTGACCTGAAAGTGAAGCACAGAAGTAAGGCTAAATCATTCCCAGTCTTTCTCGAGAACAATGGGAATTTGAGCCACAGCCTATGCTACCGCCAAGAGAACGGATCCACGCCAATGGGAAACACCACCAACTGCAAACCAGTACAGACACACACTCCTGGAGGACCCGTGAAGAGCAGCAACATCTCGAATGGCACCTGTTGGGTGCAAGGAATGGCCTGGCTCTGTGGCCAACGAGCCTATTTTATCCTTCCTGGGAATTGGACAGGTCAGTGCGCTCCCATTTTCATATCTGACCACACTTTCAAGATAACCATGGATGCCACGTCAACTTCAATGTCAACAACAAGGAAAAGACGAAGCACCCCAGACCTCAAGCAGCATGATTCCGTATGGGGTTCCGATGTCCCAGAGGAATTTAAACTTGGGACTGAAAGACAAAAGGTTGCTCACGCACTCTTCGCATGGGTGGGGGTAGGAAAACACGCTTTAGGAATAGAGACTCTAAACTACCGTTTTGGGCTTTTTCTGAATGCTTCATGTAAGATCAACGACGAACAGAATCAAGAAATTGATGCTCTGCGCATTGCAGTAATGCAACACAGGGTAGCATTGGACATGATTCTCGCCGAGAAAGGAGGACTATGTGTCCTCTTTAACAACACATGTTGCACATACATTCCAGATAATGTGCACTCACCGAACATGACTGATGCTCTGAAAACACTCAGACAACTTCGGGATGCACAACAACGAGACTATGCCACAAACACAGAAGACTGGCTTACGTGGCTTTTAAACGGCTCTTGGAAGTCCCTGCTGATTAAAGGACTTGTTTTTGTTGGTGTTCTTCTACTGTTATTGTGTCTTTTCACTTCATGTGTCATACCTTGTTTGAAGAACATGGTATCAAAAATGGTAACTGCTTCAATTCATGCTTACATCACCCTATCACAGAATGAAGAGGATGATAATGAGATAGACACTTGGATATAACATACTCACAAAACCCACTATTTTATGATGTCTTGGCTAAAAATGTTTACAAGTGGCCATAGACTGATACAATGTTAGTGGTTGCTATGTACATATATAGAAGAAAAGATCAAACAACAGGAGGGAATGTTAAGGGATTTTAGGATTTTAGGATTTTTATTATGTTATGCTTAAAAGTACATTTCATTATCTAGATGTGTTTGCTCTTTTAGTTTTCAGCTTAAATAGGGAAGTTACGCTCTGTGCAGACTCAACAGGAAGCCTGCAGGCAGCATAGTTATATTTTATCTCTTCCTGTACGTCTCTGAGAATGCTATAAATAAAGGCTGACAACTATTGCAGGGTGCGAGTCTCCGTGAGTCTCACCCGTGTACACGTTAACCTGTCTGAGTGTCTTTATTCAGACCTGAGTTGCAATACAGGAAAACTCCTGACATGTATAAAACAAAAACAACACACGAAGCACAGAGCACACCGTCGTAAATTCCCCCTAATTTTGGTATTATCCGAGCTCAGGCACTAGGCGACAGAGCGCAGCACACATGTAAGCGAGGGGGGAGAAGCTGCTGCCTGCGAGTTTGCTGCAGACAGAGGAGAGCTTAAGTTTGACCAGGTACCAAAGCAAATCATTCGTACTGTACAAATAATGTAAATATGACAGTGTATCACAAAAGATTGATATCAAACTGATCACTTGGTTGCATTACTTGCTCTTCGAGTGAATCAACAAATGGATAAATAAAAAGCCGAACAACAATGCTGTTTTTTTCGAGAGTCTTAGCTTATATTTCATATTTTCAGTTGTTACCCTCCACGGCTAAACAAACTCTCTAAATCGGTTTCAGTTATGTACTGATGAACACAACAATGGACATAAGGAGCTTCTTTCAAAGAAAAAACTCAGGTAGATGTTATTTTATATATTATGCTTTTTATGTTGTTCAGTATATTTCTATGCAAAACGAGGAATTTCAATACACAGCAGTATATTCACAGTTGAAACCAGATATTTACATACACTTTAGGGAGAAAACATAAAAACTTTTTTTTTTTTACTGTTAAACATCAATTTAGAGTAAACTTGTTTTGTTTTAGATAAATAAATGTTGAAATATCTTTTGAATTAGTTAAATGTCAGAATAAAAAGAGGGAGCTGTCTATTTTAATCACTTTCATCAAATTTAGGAGTACATATACACTAAGTTTATTGTTAATTATTAAGAAAACTCGAGACGATTCCATTCTGAGCATAAGAAGCTTCTGATAGGTTAGTAGAGTCCATGTGAGTAAATTGGTGGCACACCTGTGGACGCATATAAGGCACCCCCAAAACACAGAGCCTGTTTCTTTGACATGGGAAAATCAAGAGATATCAACCAAAACACCAGGAAAAGAATTGTGGAGCTCTATAAGTGTGGCTGAATTTTGAATAAAATTTGGTGCCATTTGCAATTAAGAAATACAGATAGTTTCTCTCTTTACTCTTAAAGTTAACAAATATGTTTTTTATATTTATCAATCTAAAAAAATAAACATTTAGTCTGATTTGATGTTACAATTAAAAAAGTGTTTGTGTTTTTATCTGAAGAGTATGTAAATATCTGGTTTCCACTGTATATTTGATGATGTTGGTGTTTGGCTTGATTGTCAGCACAAAGAGGGAGAGAGGAACAGAGAGGGAGAGAGAGGAACAGAGAGGGAGAGAGAGAAGAGAATGAGGACAGAACAAAGATGGAACAAGAGCCAGGTGAGACACACATGTTAGTCAAATGGTTGTTTGCCAAAACTCATCAGAACATGTATCTAGTGCCTAGTGTAACTTTTTAGATACCATTTGTTACTTTTCAAATTCTATATTTATTAAGTTATGCAGGCTTGTTTGCACAACAAGGCTAAATAATTATATAAACTTTTCTGAATCTAAATAGTGTACTTTGGTAGAATTAAAAAATAAGTGTAGTGCAGGTCTATGATGATTTTTAGTGCTACTATCATCTAGTTTTGATTCTGGTTCTGTTTTGGTTAAGTCCTAAGTAGTCCTGATTTTGAACTGTTGTAGTCCTATTTTAATTCTGGATCAGTTCTGGGTCTGGTTGAAGTGGGGTTTAGTCCCTGTGTTTTGATACAGCCCCGACTTTGTTCTGCCTTGCTGCTTAATTAAAAAACTAGTTTAAGGTGTCCTGCATATGTGATTTTTTTTCCCTATATGAAATCATTCTTTTTTGAACAAAACTCAAAACAGAGCCTATTAATCTTTCAGTCATTTCTACCCTCACTTAATTTCCTTTTGCTGCTCAGCTCTCACACAGTGGCTAAGCTATGATCCAATCCCTCCATATTGTGGCCAATCACATGCGAGGATATAGGATAATATCATTATGTGAAAAACAGAGAGGGTGAGAGATGCAACAGTCAAGTGGAGCATGCGTCTGTCCTCTCAGTAAGTGAGTGAGACAGTAGACAGCGGTGAGGAGGGCTGTGCGAAAGCAAAAACACATAAATATGCCTGACACCTGTAAACGTAGCAGCATCTGGCTGCAGTTTAAAGACTTTTTTTGTCTTGGTCTTGGTCTCGTCTCGACTTGGTCTTGGTCCTGGTCTTGTCTTGGTCTCGGATTAGGCGGTCTTGACTACAAGTCTAGTGGAAGGTAAGCAATGAAAAATCAACTACATGTTACAATAAAGTTTATTTTAAGCATATTATTATTATTAAGTGTGCCTATGCCAAGAGGCACACTTATTACTATTCGTCGGATTTATTATTAAGTGTGCCTATGCCAAGAGGCACACTTATTACTATTCCTCGGATTTATTATGTGTGCCTATGCCAAGAGGCACACATATTACTATTCCTCGGATTTATTATTCTTATTATTATGTGTGCTTATGCCAAGAGGCACACATATTACTATTCGTCGGATTTATTATTCTTATTATTATTCTCCAGTTTCCGCCTGAAATTTC
The DNA here is from genome assembly GCF_001858045.2 of Oreochromis niloticus. Lineage (NCBI taxonomy): Eukaryota > Metazoa > Chordata > Actinopteri > Cichliformes > Cichlidae > Oreochromis > Oreochromis niloticus. The sequence continues at coordinate 86,491 of NW_020327438.1, read as the reverse complement.
GCAGCGAAACTCGCCCCGCAGTTTTGAGACAAGCTTCATATATGTTACCTCATTTTGTGCGGCTGGATCAGGAATGGTGTGCTATGACTTTTGGTGTTTATAACTATTATAGTTTTTTAAATATTAATATTTTAGTGAAAATTTTCCCGCGCTTCTCTGCCAAACAGTTTTGAAAATAGGGTTACATATGTTAGATCATTTTGTGCGGCTGGAGCTGGACTAGTATGGTATACACTTTTGGTGTTTATGACTTTTATAGTTTTTGAAATATTTAGATTTTAGTGCAAATTTAGGCTAATTTCCATAGAAACAGACTTTATTTGTGGTGTGTTGGCTCTCTCTAGTGGTATACCGGGAGTAGTACGGCTGAAAATCTGTATGCTTGTTAGGAAACTCCATATCCCATAATTCATAGCACCCCTCTGCCGAGCTAAACAATGGCGGACACCACTTCGTTTTAAACGTCTTTTATTCGTGTTTCTAGGTCACAAAATAAACTTTTAAGATATTTTCAGGCGAGAATGTAGGTGTGTAAACTTCAAATATCTGCTCGTTTTATCAAGACATCCCATGTCTTGATAGCCGGCTAGCTAGCTAGCGCCGCTAGCATAGTTAGCTAGCGCCGCTAGCGACCCTTCGTGAAAAAGCACCCAGGCTTGGCTTATATTGAGGCGGGTGAAACTCGTGTCAGCACCCGGTCGCTCGCCGACAGTATGTGTTTTAGCTGGACTTATTTTTCGTTTATATGGGCCGATGATGCTGGAAACCGAAGGCAGGAGCGTGAGGTGAACTGAATTTCAGGTAAGAAGTTATGAACTGCACTCTATTTGGGTCAGATATAAACCGAGTTTAGGTGTAATTTATTTTCGTTGACCTTTTACAATCGTACTGCCACGGGAGTTTATATACAGCTGTGTGCGCACTAAGTTACTGACGTTGGACTTTATTTTATTCATAAGGGTTAGTTCGTAGAGTTGCCGTACAAACGGAATCGTCCCACATTCAGAGAAAATATTACGATTTATTCTGTCGTTATGAAGCCTCCCCTGTCATTCTCTGCCTGTTGCAACTTCAATCATGAAACTGATCAATGATCGGCTTTTCGCTCTTGTTTGTTTATCGCACTAAACAACAGCAGCACGTTTAAGCTTGATCAGCTGTTGTTAGAATTCATTTGCTTTTAATTTCTAGTATCAGCTGATGTTTGATGGAGCCACAGCTGTAAAAACGGCTGGTCCAAACCAAATGTCCTTACTGAATCATCAGAGCTGAACTGGTGATGGAGAAACAGGTTTACCCTTTAGGTGACATGAATGAGTTGAGGGGAAGTTATGAACTGTTTCTGAGAGACAAATAAACACCAAGCTCCTTTTTTGTGTAGCTGACAGCTGGTAACTGTGCAGGGGCGGATCTAGCAAAGCTTTTGCCGGGGTGCCAGGTAGGGCATTAACAGAGAAAGGTGGACACAAAGATATACTTTTCTTTCTTACTCTCATATAAAATATTTAGCTTTTATTAAATAGTTATCTGAATCTTACAATGAAAGTTTGTATAATAATACACAAGATTGGCTGTAGACCATTGTTCATCATTCAGAACACTGTGTAAAAATAACAAAAAACAAAAAGTGAATGCAAAAGTGCATAAATATTTATTTTACGTGTTTGATGTGTGTGGCGGGGCGTGGTCTGCAGTGCCGCTGCAGGGGAAGTGGACCCACCTGAGCGGCATCTGCAATCACGACTCTCGGGCGTAGTCTGTGATCTCTCGGCTGTTTTTTGGGTGTGTGTCGGGCTGTGAGTTGAAAAGCTACAGCCGGCTGTGTGGGTAAACCAACCATGTGTGAAAAGTGGTCCATAACGTAATGCTTTAAAGCATGTTCGTGCAAACATTGTCGGGTCTGCCGTGGTACAATGGGACGTCTGCTCATGAACCTGTGTGCACAGCATCTGCAAATCGGCGCTGTAAGAAGTAACTTCATCTTTACACAAAACTGTAAGCTGTCATCTGTGAAGCTTGAGCGGTGTTTGTTTTTACCATAGTTCATTGTGGAGAATGGCTGCTCTGCTGAGTTTTGCCCTAAGCAGCCGTATGAATGGAAAACTACACTGATTAGCAGCGGCATAGGCACACTTAAAATTTCTTCAGAAATTTTCGCTTTCTAGTTAAGTGTACCTATGCCAAGAGGCACACTTATTACTATTCCTCGGATTTATTATTCTTATTATTGTGTGGATGCCTTCAAAGGCATCCACACTATTGAGTTCCTGTTTCTCTTTATTCTTTATCTTTATTCTTCTAGTTGCTCCGTTTTTTGGCACTTAACTACTCCCTCAGTTTTCAGCCGATTTTCTCCGTTCAAACTTTAAAAAATTCTGCCCTTTCTGCTAACGACTGCTATGACTTTTGGTGCTCATAACTTCTATACTTTTTGAGATATTGAATATTTTTTGCAATATTTTTGCCCATTGAAATGAATGGAACACATTATCAATGTGGTCACTTATTTCTGCTCGCCGGGCTGAGCTGTGTTTTAGCTCAGTGAGATGAGCAGCCGTTCTAAGACTGGGAGGCCCGGGTTCAAATCCCACTTATGGCAACAATTTTTTCAGTTCACAGTTAAACTTTTTTTAACTGTTTTCAACACAAATTTGAGCATCTTCACCCCCTTTCAGCAAAATTTTCAGTTTTTTTTGCTGTTTTCAGAAAACAACCCTCTTTTCAGCAGAAATTCTGCTCATTCACCTCTTTTGAACACAATGTTCTGCTTCTTTCCGTCTTTTCTGCAGAAATGCTGCTCATTCTTCACCCCTTTTCAGCAGAATTATGAGTTTTTTCACCCCTTTTCAGCACAAATCCCATCTTTTTCAGGTGTTTTCAGCAGAAACCTCTTTTCAGCAGAAATTCTGCTGATTCACCTCTTTTAAGCAGAATTTTCAGCCTTTTCACCTCTTATCAGCATAATTCTCAGCAGCTTCTGCTCATTTCAGCAGAATTCTCTCCACCTCTTCTTTGTTAGAATGAGTTTAGCTCAGTGAGATGAATAGCTACCTTGAGACCAGGGGGGCCCGGTTCGAATCCTGCTCAGGGCGACATTTTTTCTTCACCACCATATGACTTTTTGCAACTTTTCATCTTTTCAGCAGACAGCTTCAGCGTTAAGGCATCCACACTGCATTTTCGCAGGAAATGCAAATTTTTCTAGTTATTATTATTATTATTTTCCTTTTTCCGCCTGAAATTTTTCAGCGAAACTTGCCCCGCAGTTTTGAGACAAGCTTCATATATGTTACCTCACTTTGTGCGGCTGGATCTGGAATGGTGTGCTATGACTTTTGGTGTTTATGACTATTATAGTTTTTTAAATATTAATATTTTAGTGAAAACGTTCCCGCGCTTCTCTGCCGCACAGTTCTGACACAATTGTTACATATGTTAGATCATTTTGTGCGGCTGGAGCTGGACTAGTATGGTATGACTTTTGGTGTTTATGACTTTTATAGTTTTTGAAATATTTAGATTTTAGTGCAAATTTAGGCCAATTTCTAGGCTCCTGAGAAAGATTCTACTTTTGGCCCCATAGAAACAGACTTCATTTGTGGTGTGTTGGCTCTCTCTAGTGGTATACCCGGAGTAGTACAGCCAAAAGGTGTATGCTTGGGGCGAAACTCCATATCCCACAATTCATAGCACGCCTCTGCAGAGTAAACAATGGCGGCCATCACTTCATTTTATATGTTTTTTAGTAGTACTTCTAGGTCACAAAATAAACTTTTAAGATATTTTCAGGCGAGAATGTAGGTGTGTAAACTTCAAATATCTGCTTGTTTTATAAAGACATCCCATATTAGCGACAGTTCTCTTACGTGTTGCTGATAGCCGGCTAGCTAGCTAGCGCTGCTAGCGACCCTTCGTGAAAAAGCACCCAGGCTTGGCTGACAGTGAGGTGGCTAAAATTTGTTTCATCACCCGATAGCTCGGCAAGGGTCTGTGTCTTAGCTGGACTTATTTTTCGTTTATATGGGCCGATGATGCTGGTCGATGTGGAAAAAATAACTGAGTTGTTTGGTGGTGGAGCTACAACAGAGGGCAGCTATCCACCGGTGTGTGACAGAAAGGACATGCCACGAACGAGACATACGAGGCGGTGAGGCAACCGCCGATCGACCGGTGTTTGCTAACGCGGAGGTCAATCGTGGATCAGGGAAACCGAAGGCTGGAGCGTGAGGTGAACTGAATTTCAGGTAAGAAGTTATGAACTGCACTCTATTTGGGTCAGATATAAACCGAGTTTAGGTGTAGTTTATTTTCGTTGTGCTGACTTTTTCAATCACTTACAATAACTCGTACTGCGTGCTAGCTAGCACGACGGAGTTTCTATACAGCTGTGTGCGCGCTAAGTTACCGATGTTACCGATGTTGAACTTTATGACAGCCTCCCCTGTCATTCTCTCGCCTGTTGAAACTTCAGTCATGAAACTGATCAATGATCGACGTTTCTCTCTTGTTTGTTTATCGCAATAAACAACAGCAGCACTTTTAAGCTTGATCAGCTGTTGTTAGAATTCTTTTGCTTTTAATTTCTAGTATCAGCTGATGTTTGCTGGAGCCACAGCTGTAAAAACGTCTGGTCCAAACCAGGAGATGTCCTTACTGAATCATCAGAGCTGAACTGGTGATGGAGAAACAGGTTTACCCTTTAGGTGTCATGAATGAGTTGAAGGGAAGTTATGAACTGTTTCTGAGAGACAAATAAACACCAAGCTCCTTTTTTTGTGTAGCTGACAGCTGGTAACTGTGCAGGGGCGGATCTAGCAAAGCTTTTGCCAGGGGGCCAGGTAGGCCATTAACAGAGAAAGGTGGACACAAAGATATACTTTTCTTTCTTACTCTCATATAAAATATTTAGCTTTTATTAAATAGTTATCTGAATCTCACAACCAAAGTTTGTATAATAATACACAAGATTGGCTGTAGACCATTGTTCATCATTCAGAACACTGTGTAAAAATAACAAAAAACAAAAAGTGAATGCAAAAGTGCATAAATATTTATTTTACGTGTTTGATGTGTGTGGCGGGGCGTGGTCTGCAGTGCCGCTGCAGGGGAGATGGACCCACCTGAGCGGCATCTGCAATCACGCCTCTCGGGCGTAGTCTATTCTCTCTCGGCTGTTTTTTGGGTGTGTGTCGGGCTGTGATTGAAAAGCTACAGCCGGCTGTGTGGGTAAACCAACCATGTGTGAAAAGTGGTCCATAACGTAATGCTTCAAAGTGTGTTCATGCAAACATTGTCGGGGTCTGCCGTGATACAATGGGACTTCTGCTCATGAACCTGTGTGCACAGCGTCTGCAAATCGGGGCTGTACGAAGTCACCTCATCTTTACCCCAAACTGTAAGCTGTCATCTGTGAGGCACGGGCGGTGTTTGTTTTTAACCATAGTTCATGGTGGAGAATGGCTGCTCTTCTGACTTTTGCTGTCTGTAGCCGTATGAATGGCAAACTACACTGATTAGCAGCGGCATAGGCACACTTAAAATTTCTTCTGAAATTTTCGCTTTCTAGTTATTAAGTGTGCCTATGCCAAGAGGCACACTTATTACTATTCGTCGGATTTATTATTATGTGTGCCTATGCCAAGAGGCACACATATTACTATTCGTGGGATTTATTATTATTATTCTTCAGTTTCCGCCTGAAATTTTGCAGCAAATCTCGCCCCGCAGTTTTGAGACAAGCTTCATATATGTTACCTCATTTTGTGCGGCTGGATCAGGAATGGTGTGCTATGACTTTTGGTGTTTATGACTATTATAGTTTTTTAAATATTAATATTTTACTGAAAATTTTCCCGCGCTCCTCTGCCGAACAGTTTTGACAATAGGGTTACATATGTTACATCATTTTGTGCGGCTGGAGCTGGACTAGTATGGTACGACTTTTGGTATTCATGACTTTTATAGTTTTTTAAATATTAATATTTTAGTGCAAATTTAGAAAGATTCTTCTTTTGGCGCCATAGAAACAGACTTCATTTGTGGAGTGTTGGCTCCATCTTTTGGTCCCACTGAAACAAATTTCAAACTTCATTTGTGGTGTGTTGGCTCTCTCTAGTGGTATGCCGGGAGTGGTACATCCTGTCTACCCTTATTTGGATACCGTAATGACGACAATATCAATGGCACGCACAGCCTCGCTGCTTTCAGGAACCATTGGAAGTTTTAAGGTTGCGCGAACCATTGAAAACTTACGGTAACCGCAATGCTTTTCATAGCATGCCTCTACCGAGTCAAACAATGGCGGACACCACTTCGTTTTATGTCTTTTATTCGTGTTTCTAGGTCACAAAATACACTTTTAAGATATTTTCAGGCGAGAATGTAGGTGTGTAAACTTCAAATATCTGCTCGTTTTATCAAGACATCCCATGTCTTGATAGCCGGCTAGCTAGCTAGCGCCGCTAGCGACCCTTCGTGAAAAAGAACCCGGACTTGTCTTGCAGTGAGGCGCCTGAAACGTTTCACCACCCGATCGCTCGCCAACAGTCTGTTTTAGCTGGACTTATTTTTCGTTTATATGGGCTGATGATGCTGGTCGATGTGGAAAAATTAACTGAGTTGTTAGATGGTGGAGCTACAACCGAGGGCAGCAGTGTGTGACAGAAAGGACATGCCGCGAACGAGACATAAGAGGCGGTGAGGCGACCGCCGATCAACCGGTGGTTGCTAACAGGCAGGAGCGTGAGTTGAACTGAATTTCAGGTAAGAAGTTATGAACTGCACTCTATTTGGGTCAGATCCCACATTCAGAGAAAATATTACGATTTATTCTGTCTTTATGAAGCCTCCCCTGTCATTCTCTGGCCTGTTGCAACTTCAATCACGAAACTGATCAACGATTGGCTTTTCGCTCTTGTTTATCGCGCTAAACACAGCAGCACGTTTAAGCTTGATCAGCTGTTGTTAGAATTCATTTGCTTTTAATTTCTAGTATCAGCTGATGTTTGCTGGAGCCACAGCTGTAGAAGCGGCTGGTCGAAACCAGGAGATGACCTTACTGAATCATCAGAGCTGAACTGGTGATGGAGAAACAGGTTTACCTTTTTTTTAGGTGACATGAATGAGTTGAAGGGAAGTTATGAACTGTTTTTGAGAGAAATAAACACCAAGCTCCTTTTTCTATTTAGCTGACAGCTGGTAACTGTGCAGGGGCGGATCTAGCAAAGCTTTTGCCAGGGGGCCAGGTAGGGCATCTTACAACCAAAGTTTGTATAATAATACACAAGATTGGCTGTAGACCATTGTTAATCATTCAGAACACTGTGTAAAAATAACAAAAAACAAAAAGTGAATGCAAAAGTGCATAAATATTTATTTTACGTGATTGATGTGTGTGGCGGGGCGTGGTCTGCAGTGCCGCTGCAGGGGAAGTGGACCCACCTGAGCGGCATCTGCAATCACGCCTCTCTGGCGTAGTCTGTGCTCTCTCGGCTGTTTTTTGGGTGTGTGTCGGGCTGTGAGTTGAAAAGCTACAGCCGGCTGTGTGGGTACACCAACCATGTGTGAAAAGTGGTCCATAACATAATGCTTCAAAGCGTGTTCATGCAAACATTGTCGGGTCTGCCGTGGTACAATGGGACTTCTGCTCATGAACCTGTGTGCATAGCGTCTGCAAATCGGGGCTGTACAAAGTCACTTCATCTTTACCCAAAACTGTAAGCTGTCATCTGTGAGGCGCGAGCGGTGTTTGTTTTTACCATAGTTCATGGTGGAGAATGGCTGCTCTTCTGAGTTTTGCTCTCTGTAGCTGTATGAATGGCAAACTACACTGATTACCAGCGGCATAGGCACAGTTAAAATTTCTTCTGAAATTTTTGCTTTCTACTTAATATTATTGTGTGGATGCCTCAAGGCATCCACACTATTGTTTTCCTGTTTCTCTTTATTCTTTATCTTTATTATTCCTCTAGTTGCTCCGTTCTTTGCCGATTAACTACTCCCTCAGTTTTCAGCCGATTTTCACAGTTCAAACTCTAAACTGTTCTGCTATTTCTGCTAATGTGTGCTATGACTTTTGGTGCTCATAACTTCTATACTTTTTGAGATATTGAATTTTTTATGCAATATTTTTGTCCATTGAAATGAATGGAACACATTATCAATGTGGTCACTTATTTCTGCTCGCTGGGCTAAGCTGTGTTTTAGCTCAGTGAGATGAGCAGCCGTTCTAAGACTGGAAGGCCTGGGTTCAAATCCCACTTGTGGCAACATTTTTTTCAATTAACAATTAAACCTTTTTTAACTCTTTTCAACACAAATTTCAGCTTTTTCACCCCTTTTCAGCAAAATTTTCAGTTTTTTCACCACTTTTCAGCATAAATCCCAGCTTTTTCAGCTGTTTTCAGCAAAAACCTCTTTTCAGCAGAATTCTGAAAAGAGTTCTGCAGAACTCTTTTCAGCAGAAATTCTCCTGATTGAACTCTTTTCAGCAGAATTTTCAGAATTTTCACCTCTTTTCAGCCCAAATTCTACTGATTCACCTCTTCTGCAAAATTTTCAGCCTTTTCACCTCTTATTAGCACAAATCTCAGCTGTTTTCAGAAAAAACTCTTTTGAGCAAAAAATTCTGCTGATTCATCTCTTTTCAGCGCAACTTTCTGCTTCTTTACCTCTTTTCAGCAGAAATTCTGCTGATTCACCTCTTTTCTGCAAAATTTTCAGCCTTTTCTCCTCTTATCAGCACAATTCTCAGCAGCTTCTGCTCATTTCAGCAGAATTGTCCATCTCTCCACCTCTTCTTTGTCAGAGTGAGTTTAGCTCAGTGAGATGAGTGGCTGTCTTGAGACCTGGAGGGCCAGGTTTGAATCCTGCTCAGGGCAATGTTTTTTTTTTTCACCACCATACAACTTTTTGCAACTTTTCATCTTTTTCAGTTTTTGAGCAGACAGCTTCAGGATTAAGGCATCCACACAGCATTTTCGCAGGAAATGCAAATTTTTCTAGTTATTCTTCAGTTTCCGCCTGAAATTTTGCAGCGAAACTCACCCCGCAGTTTTGAGACAAGCTTCATATATGTTACCTCATTTTGTGCGGTTGGATCTGGAATGGTGTGCTATGACTTTTGGTGTTTATGACTATTATAGTTTTTTAAATATTAATATTTTACTGAAAATTTTCCCGCGCTTCTCTGCCGAACAGTTTTGACAATAGGGTTACATATGTTAGATCATTTTGTGCGGCTAGAGCTGGACTAGTATGGTATGACTTTTGGTGTTTATGACTTTTTGTAGTTTTTGAAATATTTAGATTTTAGTGCAAATTTGGGCCAATTTCTAGGCTCCTGAGAAAGATTCTACTTTTGGCCCCATAGAAACAGACTTCATTTGTGGTGTGTTGGCTCTCTCTAGTGGTATACCGGGAGTAGTACAGCCTAAAAGGCGTATGCTTGGTTGAAAACTCCATATCCCACAATTCATAGCACGCCTCTACCACTGAAACAATGGCGGACACCATTTCGTTTTATATGTCTTTTATTAGTGTTTCTAGGTCACAAAATACACTTTTAAGATATTTTCAGGCGAGAATGTAGGTGTCTAAACTTCAAATATCTGCTCGTTTTATCAAGACATCCCATATTAGCGACAGTTCTCTTACGTGTTGCTGATAGCCGGCTAGCTAGCTAGCACCGCTAGCACCGCTAGCGTATGACGACACTACGCAATGACGACACTATCAACGGCGCGCGTCTCTTCGCCCCTCCTCCGCTTTGAAATTGACCGTAGACGTGAATTTCTAAGACAACGTGGCTATCGTTTAACCGGTAACGCGTCTTTCCCCCCTCCTCCGCTTTGGACTTGAACTTACAGTGATTTTCTGAAGTGTTTACTAAGACATACCGTAAGCTTTTACAAGGTAAGTGTATCTCTCTGTCTCTGGTTTGAAATTTAGCTTTGAAAGTGATTTTTTTTTTTTTTTTTTTTTTTACGTGTTTCTTTATCGATTTCTTTGTTTCGGCACGTTCGGCACGATGGTAAAGCCAGTTAGCGGATAGTCAGCTAAGTCAAGCGTTTCCGTCCCTCCTCGGGTTTTGAAATTGACCTTTAAAAGTGCTTTTCTGGCAGCGACATGTGAAGACGTGTTCTTGCGAGCTCTGCTTAGATTGAACATTTATTTAATTTTCCCACTCTCCTTCTCGTACTTCCCGGTGCGAACCTGTCTCAAAAGTGCCTAGTCTTTCGAATTAGTTGTGTTTTGTAGTCTAAAGCTGTTCAAAATGCCTAAATCGCACAAGCCGAGGCCGGGGCCTGATGCCTCAGACTTGCCTGATGTGGATCCGGCCGCGGGGTGGGGTCAGGGTCGGATCTCGGCGCAATCATGGCTGCCATACAGCAAACGGAGCAGAATGTGCTAGCCAAGATCGACTCGTCTGTGATGGCAGCTGCAGGTGAACTACACAAGAAAATAGACAACTTAGCGAGTGATTTAAGGACAGAAATCCTGAATGTGCGTGCAGAGTTTGCGAAGGCTATTGCAGAAATACAGAAAGAAAGCGCCACATTCTCGACCCGCCTTGATGATCTTGAGGAGGAAGCTAATGGCCAGGCTAACCGTGTTGTAGCACTTGAAGCTAAAGTTGATACGCTATCTACTCAAGTCGCCCGGTTGGCAGACAAGACCGATGATTTGGAGTCCCGACAGCGGCGAGATAACTGCAGACTAATCGGAGTGGAAGAGGGATTCGGAAATATACGACCGGAGAGAGCCGTCGCTGAATTGTTGAAGGAAGCGCTCGCCCTCGACTATACGCCGACGCTTGATCGGGCGCATAGGAGCCTGCAGCCGAGGCCAAAGGATGGAGAAAGTGGATGTTCTTCGAAAGGCCATGGGAGCAGGTCCCATCACCCATAATGGGAAGCGTTTTTACATCTACCCAGATTACTCGGCCGCCGTCAGAAAAAAGAGAGCAGCCTTTACCGAGGTGAGAGGATTGCTTCGCCGGTGTACGGGCGTGAAATATGGTCTCCTGTATCCAGCTACATTGAAGATCACGGCCCCAGCTGGCAAGCAGATGTCTTTCGAAGACCCGATCAAGGCAAAGCACTACGTCGAGACCAATCTGCGCCCACGGGAGACGGAGGGAGAGTGACAGTTAATTCACGGGCCATAACAGGTATCATACGCTGCGTGCTAGCGTTGAGGTAGTCTGCACAGGCTGTACTTTGACTGGTAAACGTCGCCACGCTACAGTTGGATGCATTTTATGTTTGGACAATGTATAGCTACAATATGTTGAGGGTTTCTGTGGACATCATGTGGCCTGGAGAATATTTTATTTAAGAATATCTTTAGTATCCTTATTGGTTTTCTCTTCTCTCTGCCACGTCAGTGTGGTTAACGTTGAGTCCCAACTTGACACTATAACCCTAATAGTACTTTTACTTTGTTTTCTAATGTATTCTGTTTAATTAATCCCCTTTTTACCACCAGTGTCATTAATTTTATTGGATTTTACTCTTTTCTTGTGGGATTATTTTCCAATTGTGAGTGTTCGGAACCGTACCAGCCTGTAAGCGGATGGGTGCCGGCATGCATGCATGCAGCAATAATAGTGTTGAGACAAGGGTCCTATTGCATTTTGTTCTGCCTTTGCTGAGTTTATGTAAGAGTTTAAGTTAGTGTAAACGTGTTATATGCCTAGGAGAGAGAGGAGAGTTTTCAGGGCAGTCTCAGGTTTAAGGAAGACCAGCCCGGGGATCCAGGATGGTAAGAGGTTTGTCCATGTTTATTTGTTTGCTTTTGTCAGTTTTGTTTTGGGTTTATTTGTGGTTTTTGATTTGACTCAAACAGGCATTGAAGTACTGAGATATAGCCAACGTGTAGGACCGGTTTATTATCGATTGTGGCACTATGATTCTGGATAATGTAAATAATCAACAAGAAGCAGTTTCATTCATTAGCTGGAACGTCAAAGGGCTGAATAATTTGGTTAAAAGGAGCAAAGTATTTAGTCATTTGAAATCATTCAAACCTGATGTAATGTTTCTACAGGAGACACACTTAAATATTAACTCCCAAAAAAGACTAAGTTGTAAGTGGATTGGACAAATATATCATTCACGTTTTAACTATAAAGCCAGGGGAACAGCAATTTTAATCAGGAAGGGGGTTCCATTTGAACACTCTGAAGTAATATCAGATCCTAATGGCAGATATATTGTTGTAGTGGGCAAGCTGTTTAATACACCATTAATATTGGCTAATATTTATGGACCTAACTGGGACAATGCACAATTCTTTCTTAATTTTTTTTCAACTCTCCCAGACCTTAACTCCTACAAACTAATTCTAGGTGGAGACTTTAATTGTGTCCTTCATCCCCAGTTGGACCGGTCAAGCGTAAGGTCGAGCAACAATCTCTCGTCAGCTGCGGTGGCTATTAATTCCCTCCTTCGTTCTTACGGCTTATCAGACCCTTGGCGTGTAAAAAATCCAACTACGAAGCAATTTTCCTTTTTCTCCCCTGTTCATCATAGTTACTCCAGGATTGATTACTTTATTGTCGATAACCAGCTACTTCCCTTAATTTCCAGCACCAAATATCACAGTATAGTGTTATCAGATCATAGCCCTGTGCAGATGGGTCTAGTTTTTCCAGGCAATGTGGCGCCCCTACGAACATGGCGGCTAGACCCCCAATTACTTTTATGTGAACACTTTAGAACATTTCTCAACAATCAGATTGACTTCTTTTGGAAATTAATGACACTCAGGATGTGTCAAGGGGAGTTTTGTGGGAGTCTATGAAAGCCTATATTAGGGGCCAAGTTATTTCTTATGTGGCACATAGAGACAAGGAGCGTTCTAAGCAACTTAAAGAACTGGCTGGCAAAATTGCAGATATTGACAAGCGCTATGCTCTTTCACCTACGCCAGATCTTTTTAAGGAGAAACTACTGTTGCAAACTGAATTTAACACGCTTATGACATGGAAAGCCGAAAAAAATATTTTTAAATCCAGACAGGTATACTATGAGCATGGAGATAAAGCGGGGAGGCTCCTTGCACTTCAGCTCAAACAGCAGTCAGCTGAACAAATGATTTCAGGAATTGAAATAGGTGCTGACTCGATATCCCACAACCCCCGAGTCATTAATGACCAGTTTAAACAATTCTATTCTACCTTATATCAATCAGAGGTGGGTAGTAACTCACTTGGGATTTACTCGTTCCTTGATTCGCTGGATCTTCCCAAGCTTTCTCCAGATGCTCAGTCGTCTTTAGAACAGCCATTGTCGATTGAGGAGATAGCGAGTGCTATCAAGTTGTCTCAGACTGGAAGGGCGCCAGGTCCGGACGGTTTCCCCATAGAGTTTTACAAGGAACTCTCTTCAAAACTCACACCCATCCTAAAATCAGTCTATGATGAATCTTTTGCTACTGGAAATCTGCCGCAGACGCTTACCCAGGCCACGATCTCAGTCTTACTAAAGAAAGATAAGGATCCTGTACAGTGTAGTTCATACAGGCCAATAAGTCTTTTGTGCTGTGACTATAAGATTTTAACCAAAACTCTTGCACAACGGTTAGACCCTATTATTTCCACCATTATTAATGAGGACCAAACAGGCTTCATTCCTGGACGGCAATCATTTTTTAATGTGAGAAGACTATTTAATGTGATATTTTCCCCCCATTCAACAATACATCCGGAAGTTATTCTGAGCCTTGATGCTGAAAAGGCGTTTGATAGAATCGAATGGTCCTATCTTTTCGCAGTTTTAGAAAAATTCGGCATGGGGCCTACTTTTTGTAGGTGGATCAAAGTCCTATATTCAACACCTATGGCTGCAGTCAGGACAAATGGTCTGATTTCGGAATATTTTTCGCTCTACAGGGGAACGAGGCAGGGTTGCTGCCTGTCGCCCTTCCTGTTTGACATTGCAATCGAACCACTGGCAATTGCTATCAGATCTGATGGGAGGATTAAAGGTATATCCAGGGGTGAAATAAACCATAAAACTTTGCTTTATGCTGATGATCTCCTTTTGCAGATATCAGACCCAGTTGAGAGTATGCCCTACCTTCTCCACTGGCTACAAGAGTTTAGTAACATATCGGGGTATAAAGTTAATTTGTCAAAATCTTTATTGTTTCCATTAAATAATCTGGCAAAACAGACCACTTATGAAAATTTGCCTTTTAAAATTGAAAATGACAAATTTACATATCTGGGAATAGAAATAGCTGGCTCAATTAAGGCTATTTTCCAGTATAACTACAGGTCTATCTTAGATCGTACCAAAACTGATCTGGATAGGTGGTCAAAAATTCCATTCTCACTGGCAGGTCGGATAAATGCAGTGAAGATGACTGTAATGCCCAGGTTTCTTTATTTATTCCAAATGATTCCCATTTTTCTCCCCAAATCCTATTTTGCTCAGCTGGATCGCTTTATTTCTTTGTTCATATGGAACAAAAAACCTGCACGTATAAGGAAAGCAAGCCTGGAGAGAGCTAAATCTGATGGTGGTTTGGGTTTACCCAATTTCTTATTTTACTATTGGGCAGCTAATATTGTCAAGCTGACATATTGGATAACCATGTTTGCAGATAAGGAGGGTCCAGTCTGGACTGATATGGAACTGAGAGCTACACTCCCAGTTTCTCCGATTTCGATCTTAACTGCCCCTCTCCCACTAAATATCAAAGCACCTGAGCTGAACTCAAATTTGGTGGTTCAAAATTCGATTAAGATCTGGGGTCAATTCAGGAAACATTTTAACTTGATAAATACATGTAGCTTCTCTCCAATAATGTTTAATCATCTTTTTGCACCATCTCAAATAGATCATTCATTTGCAGCTTGGCACAGAAGTGGCTTGGTCTTCTTTCGAGATCTCTTCACTGAGGATGGCTTTGTTTCATTTAAATCTTTATGTGACGACCATAATTTACCTAAGTCTCACTACTTCAGATACCTTCAGGCTCGGAGATTTGCCTCTAAATTTCTCTCAGGGTACCCATCTCCACCCTCTAAAGACCTACTGTATTTAGTTCTTAATGTGAGTCAACCCACTAAAAGAGCAATATCAAAGATCTATGCATTAATTCTTGATAGCTGCCCTCATACATGGGACAAAATTAAGGCGGCATGGGAAGGGGAGGTCGGAGAAATTATACCAGAAGACACCTGGAAAAATACCATACAGCGTATACACACATCTTCTCTCTGTATTAGACATGGCTTGATTCAATTTAAGGTTGTCCACAGGTTGCATTACTCTAATGACAGACTGTCTAAATTATACCCTAATGTTGCACCAAACTGTCCTAGATGTGATTATTCTCCTGTTTCTTTGGGGCACATGTTTTGGTCATGTCCCTCTTTGTATGGTTTCTGGTCATCAATCTTTCAATCAATGTCAGCTATATCTGGCGAAACACTGCGGCCTGACCCTTTGATAGCTATCTTCGGTGTAGCTCGTGATGAGCTAAAGCTCTCCCACCTCCATAAAAATGCAATAGCCTTTGCTTCGTTGCATGCCCGCCGTCTGATACTGTTGAACTGGAAGGCGACGAATCCTCCTTCCTATGTCCATTGGATTAGAGAGGTGATGTTGGGATTAGCTCTGGAAAAAATTAGGTATACAGTGCACGGCTTGGAGGGTAAATATGACAGAACCTGGTCACAGTTCATAACTCATATCAAGAGTCTGCCTTTTGCCTGACTTATTGTTCTTTATTTGTTGGTAATTTATGCTCTCGCTCTCTTCTCTGACTGCCGTCCCTACTCTCCTCAATGTCCGTACTTTGACTGTTGGGATTTATTTATTTTTTGTTACTTCTCTCATGTGCCAGAGGTCCGGATGTTGGTGCTATAATGATTGACACAGATTGGTTTGAGTTTTCTTTTTTTTTTTTCTTTTTTTTTTTTCTTCTTCTTTTGTACTGTGTTTTTTTTATTTGTGGGGATGCCACCTGGATGGGGGTGGGGGGTGGGGTTCACAACTTTTGTAAGAAATGCTGAACCGTTTTGTTGAAAACTATAAATAAAGTTGTAAAAAAAAAAAAAAAAAAAAAAAGTGCTTTTCTGTGTCTTGACGCTGATATCTACAAAATGACTGCGATTTTATTCCAGTGGTATCGTTTGTAATTGAAACTTTTAAGATGCGACTCTCAAAAAATAGCTTCATTGTAGTCGGGTTTCACACCACTCTTTGTCTCGTGGTATTTTGTTGCTGGCTAGTTAGCGGATATTAAGCGTCTCCCGGTTTGAAATTGATTTTGAAAGTGATTTACTATGACAAGGTAAGCGTATCCCTGTCTCTGGTTTGAAATTTAGCATTGAAAGTGATTTTTTTTGTGTTTCTTTATCGATTTCTTTGTTTCAGCACGTTCGGCACGATGCTAAAGCCAGTTAGCGGATAGTCAGCTAAGTCAAGCGTTTCCGTCCCTCCTCGGGTTTTGAAATTGACCTTTAAAAGTGCTTTTTAAGTGTGGCTAATGTATTATTTGACTTCTAAGGCATACACACACACACACACACACACACACACACACACAAACAACAACAACAACAACACAGAGAAGAAGAAGAGGGGTAGTTTTACTACGCATCATAAAAACGCAATCGTTTCTTCCAACTGTATCTTTCTGTTCTGGCTTTAGAATCACTGGTTGTTTACTGATCCGTACTTTGGGAGTCATACCGTTGTGATACTGGGGAGAATAGGGTAAGGTTTGATAGACTAAACCATTACACACAAAACTTCAAAAACCTAGAGAGTGAGTGAGACTGCTAGCTGTGTGGTTCAGCAATAAACTTATCTACAAATGTGTTAGTAAAGAAACTGCAAACTATAAAAGGAATCTGGATTTAAATAGAACATAGTAGTGATAGATTAAGTGCAGGAAACACTAGTATGAGGTGTCTATGGAACAAATCTCCTTCAGCGTTCAAATGACCAATGTGAGGACTACAGGCGTTTCTCTCAGTTGGTTGTGTTTAGGGAAAAAGCAGCTAAATACACTGAGACTGCTCCACATTGTTAGTGAGTTAACTCTGGATATCTGTAGGTTTTGTCAAACTTGGAGTGAACAAAAGCAGAAAAACAGTAAAAGATGCAGACAGTGAAAGTCTGGTTTATTTTATGAATACAATGAAACATTTTACAGTCCACAGAGCAAAGTAGCATACATGATAAATAGATACACATAGCACGGACAGTGAGAAGTAAAACTCGTCGTCTTACCACATGTTATATTCTGTAAACTTAAAATAAACCACAGAAATTAGAGTTTAGTGTTTTAAAGTCATCTATTAAAAACATGAGTCAACATTACTGAAGTGACCCTTTAACGATGCTTCATATCACCGTGTTTATGATGATAAAACATGTTCTCTCATTAGTAGATGTCTGCGCTGTCACTTGTCATGAAAATGTCCAGAGCCAGGGTTCAAGCTTCCTCTTCAATTACCATTGATCATTAATAGTGCGCACAAAAGATTTGTCACATTATGCCCATAAACAACATGCTTTTATAGAAATCATTGTGACACAAAATATTTAGATTCTTGTCTCACAATGTGCATGAACTCAAAATCTTTAGAGTTTCATATTTATAAAGTATCGCAAATAATACATTTATACCATTGTATGAGCTACACTTCTTGTAAAAACTGATTGGAAATGTGTTTGAAAAAGCTCCTGCTGTGACCTTCCTTCTGTGAGGGCACACACACACACACACACACACAGAGAGAGAGAGAGAGAGGGAGATCATTAATACAAAGGATTGGAGTCAGTTTTGGATTTCCACTTGTTGTTGGCTTTAATATGAACAGTCACATAAAATTCATTCCAATTTTTTGCCTTTGCTTCAATTAGGATGTTTCTTTAAATCTACAACACCTTCCTTTTCAAAAAGTTTACTGACATAGTAAAGAAGTAGCTAGGGAACTCAGTAAGTATGAGCAACAATAGCTTAAGGACACTATGTCCAATAAAGAGGAATTCATCATCTGCAGTTCGTGAAAAAGCGCAATATTAAAAACAATTCAGCAGACCCTCAGAGTGCGGATACAAACTGTTTTCAGCTGTAGAGGTAGAGGTACACTTTATGCACTTATCAAACATACAGTTTAGAGGCTTGCATTAGAGTGCTTTGGTGCTTGGGCATCTTTTATTTAGCATGGTTGTACCATTGTGAATGTAGCTATATAAATAAATACGCTCAAGAGTCTATCGTATGTTTGTCATGCAACTAAAAATTCAAAAATATATTTTTAAATCAGTAACTTTGCAAATTTAGAGGATTTGTTTTCGGACAACGTATGTGTCACATTTTAAACAGGGTTTGTATAATCAGCACTGACATACAGACATTTATGCGCTGGGTATAACAGACATGCTTACCGTGTGAAAGGCCCACCGATGTCTTGGAGCAGAGAAACACGCTGTATTGTTGCTTTTCTCTGTTGTATAAGCAGCGCCCGTAGGTCAGAAACGCTGTGTGCGGGTAGCAAAGGCAGCTCCAACGCACATCCATGCATCCGTGTGAAAGAAAGGTGTCGCTGCAGCTAGGCTCTCAGGATAGTCAGGCTTTTATTTATATTTGCGTTCTGGTGCGTTAAAACTAGCAGCCTCTGTGTCCCGCTTGGATCATCATTCCGAAAATTCAGATATTTAAATAAAATGGTGAAATGGCTAGTGATGAATAAAGAATATGTGGGTTTTTTTGTTGTTTTTTTAGAAGTATCACAGTTTATTTCTAAAGGAATACCTGTTGTTTGTGGTATTCTGTTTAAAAACTATTAGCCTCTGTGTGTTTCTGTAAGGAGTAAATATTTAAACAAGACATTCTTCAGGCGAAATAAAGACACTCAAGACAGTTTAGATGGTAACAACGTGCGCACGCTGGGTGAGATTTCGAGGAGATCCCACACCGAGCGCAGGCACAGGTTTTATTTATAGTCACATAGTGGCTTTAACTGTTTAAGGAGGAGACAAAGATTTGCCTCTGAGAAACAGGTTTGTTCCAGTTTAGCTGGGTGTGTGTGTGTTCCGTAGATAATCACTAAATATCACATATATGCTGCTTTCTGTGTGTGTGATGCTGAAGAGCAGGCCCCTCTTGGTATTTGGGAGTGTAGATAAGAACGTCCTGCTCTCCCCTTCCTGGGAGTGAAACGGCTCATAAAGAACCAGGTGCAAAGGAAATGTACTGGGTGAATCATATCTGAGAACACTATGCTTTTGTCTTTACTTCAGCTTCACCTCTAGTGAAACAGTATAATCATAAAATATGATTAAATAAAAAGAATAAATGGGTAAACAACTATTAACACTGAAACTAAAGATAAATGGGAATAATACTTGAAATAATACTTGAAACATTTGAAAATCTCTTAACATATCCCTCCTGTTGTTAATTTGTTTTACACATTTTAACTTTTATCAGCATACAGTCACTTGACAGTGCATTTTTAACTGTTGCTTCATTATTAACAGGAGTGGTTTTTTTCTTTTGTTTACAGGTTGTTTTCTTCATCCTCGTCGTCGGTGTTTGAGTCAGTGTCGGCGTGCTCCAGCAATGTCATAATTTCTTTTTGGCCGACAAGATCCGGTGTAATAGCTGTGGCTATCAGTCTGTTGATCATGGATCTTATACAGGGAATACAACAACAACCACATAGGGTCAATATGGCTGCAAAAACCGCTATTGACACTAGGATTGATGACACTAGGCTGCGGTACTTTCCAAACATGTCCATCCAGCTGTCCCACATGGAAGTGTCCACTCCAGAATGTTCTTTCATTTTCTCGTTCAGGGTCTTCAGGCGCTCCAAGGCCCTTGTCAGGCTGCCATCTGTGGCCGTGTTGTTGGGGATATGGTTACGTCAGTCACTGAAAGTTTAACAACTTGTATTGGTAAAAGCAAGGACACCAGTCCGCATACTCCCGTCCAGTCACTGGGCATGCGATCGTAGATCTGTGGGTCTCCACACCACCACCATACATCTGCTCTGCTTATGGGCTTGAAAGTCTCATTTACCTTTGTTATGGTCAGGCAGTTTGATGAATTCAGTCGTCCAATTCGCTCTCCTGAGCCAGTCATGTTAATGCAGGTGTGGTTTGCTGACGTCACCTTATTGTTGAAAATAGGTTTCTTCTTTTCCTGTCCAGTGATTGGGAAGGTTCGGTCCCATTTTGTGCAGTTAGGTTCAGGTATGTTAGTCCAGTTCATTACTGCAATTAAACAATGGTCTTCTACTGGCGCTGGTACTATCCTCAGCGTTGGGCGGGGTCCCAGGCAGACCACACAGTCATCATTTGCATCCTGGGCTGCCTGTTCTGCCAACAGAAGCCAATTGTTTGAATGTCCAGAAATGCCTGTGGTTATTTTGAACCAGTCGTCTGCTTCCAATTCGGGCCCCACAATCGCCACCTTCGTCATATATGTGTGGGGTCCCACTGTTAACGCAGGGATATCCTTGGTTTCTTTTGTTAAGGTATTGGTTCCGGTATTTGTGATGTTACTGCATATTGACAAGTAGGTATGTGGATCAGATGCGTGTTCTCTGTATACAAACAGTGTTAGATGATAGCATGGAGATTTGTCCTCGTCACAGCACTGCATGGTTTTATGATATGCCACATTCTTTGGGGTTGATGCTAGTGGGAAACTCTCCGTGTGGAGGTTCAGTATAAGGTGAGTTGATGTTCTGGTCATATTCATGGTTCTAGACCAATTTTTTGCTGACTGGTCTAAGGAGTCTGTCCCATAGGGCGTCCAGTCGTTGCCAGTGTAGGTGAATACGGTATCCCAGTTCTGGTTCCAGTCGTTACTTGACAGATACCATTCATATCCACTCCACTTGTCACCTCGATAACCTCCAATATAAAACGAGTTTAGCGGGATCCATACTGTTGAAGAGAAGCTGGTCTTGTTATAACATAAGTATAGATCTTCGGTCTTACTCAACGTTGTAGTCTGGCTGCAGGGATTCTTTTCATATTTTCTGGCGCCGGCTAAGTCTGTACATCTTATACAGAAAGTGCTTCGCTTTCTTCTGGTGATTTTTGTCACTCTTGCTTCTGGCACTAGGGAGGCTTGTCCTGAGCACGTTATGTTTGGTTGTCGTCGATAGATGCTGGGGCAGTGCGGGTCGCAGGGGTTGCCTGTGCAGATATTATTTATAATCACAAGGGTAATTGCCAGGAACACGGACCAAATGGACAGGAAGCACAGGGTCGTGACTGCTGTCAACTGGCATCCTTTTGTCCAGCATCGACGTCGTCTATATGGTCTTTCATTTAACATTTCCATCTCCACCCGGTCTCCCTCTGTGAGCGTTTCTCCTCTTCTCGACCGTGGACACACCCTTGGCCTCCAATGAGTAGACACCCAGCAAGAGGAGCGAGTGTCTCAGTGTTGCCACTGATAGCCCTTCTCCCCACCGAGTGAACACCAGAGGTTAGAGCGGTCTGCAGTCTAGACTTTACTGCTCACTTTTCTATTCGGGAGATTGTGGTTCTCGGATTGGTTCAACCTTTTTGGTGTGGCTTTGATGAATCCACGAGGGTCGTTCAGCAATTTTGCATGCTGTGGGTGTGGTGAGCAGGACCTGGTAGGGGCCTTCCCACCTTGGAGAGCTCCAGTTTTTCCTTTGGAGTACTTTAATCAGGATCCAGTCGCCTGGTTTCAACCTGCAAGAAACTGGAAGAGAATCACTCGGCAGTTTGTTGGCCAAGACTATTTCTTTATTTTCTAACAGTCTTGTCATCCATTCGGCTAGAGTCGTTTCTCTTATAGATTTATCTATGGGTTCACTGATGATTGGCAGGGGAAATGGTCTCCCGTGTACTATTTCAAATGGTGTTAGTTTCTGTGAGTTTTGTGTTAATCTCATCCACATTTTTACCAGACCTATGCATTCAGGCCATGGTCTTCCTGTTTCTTCCATACACTTTCTTAATCTTTGTTTTATAGTGCCATTAGTTCTTTCTACTAATCCTGCACTTTGTGGGTGGTATGAACAGTGGTGTTTTATGCTGAAGCCTAAAGCTTCAGACACTCTGTCTATTACATCATTCACAAAGTGGGTGCCATTATCAGATCTTATAAGGCTTGGTATTCCATATGTTGGAATAAAATGATTACATAAACATTTGGCTACAGATATCGCATCAGCTTTCTTTACTGGGTAAATTTCTGGCCATTTTGAGAACACGTCTATTATTACTAATGCGTATTCCACTTGTTGGTGTTTATGTAATTGAATGAAATCCATGTGGATTGTGTGGAAAGGATGTGGCGGCGTTGGAAAATGACCTCTCTTAGGTCTCAAATTCCCTTGTGCATTATGCTTCTGACATATCATGCATGTTCTTACAAATTCTTTTGCTGAATTTTCAAAATTTTTTGTGTAGAAATATTTAGAGAGTATATTGATCATGCCCCTGGATGACACATGTGTACTCCCATGTGTCAGTAATGCCGCTGTTTTATGTAAAGATTTTGGAAGAATTGGCTTTCCATCACATGTCATAATGTCATTTTCCAACACTGCTCCATCCCTTAACCATGATAATTTTTCATTTTGTGTGGCTGCTGTTTGTTCGTCTTTTAACGCTTCCAGAGGAATCAGAGTGACTGGTTCTACGTTCAGAACATTGTTTGTGTCTCATGCTGCTGCTTTAGCTGCACTATCTGCAAAATTATTTCCTTTTGTGATGTCAGAGCTGTCCTTCTGGTGTGCTGCACATTTACACAGGGCCAGTTTTCTGGGTAGCATTATCACCTCCAACAGGCGTTTTAAAAGGCTCCCATGTTGTACTGGCGCTCCAGTAGATGTTATCATGCCCCTATTTTGCCATATTTTTGCAAAATGGTGAACTGCTGAGAAAACATATTGACTATCTGTGTGGATGTTGATGTCTTTGTCTCTATGTAGTTCACATGCTCGTATGACTGCTGTTAACTCTGCACTTTGCGCTGAGTGAGAGGAAGTTAGAGGCTTGGCCTCTATAATCTTATCGATAGTGGTGACAGCATAGCCAACACAGTTTCGCCCTGTTTGATCTTTTGTTGCTGAGCCATCCACGAAGATGTTAGTAAAGCTCGGTTGTGGCAGACTGTGAATATCTGCTCTTGGTTTTGTTTCCTCATCTAGTTTGTGCAAGCAGCTGTGTGTGTCACCGTCTGCTTCCGTTGGGAGCAGGGTGGCTGGATTCAGCTGACCACACTTTTCAATTGTGATGTGTGACTGTGAGAGCAGAATGCCTACATAAGACAGTTGTCTGGCATGTGTTAGATATGATAGATTAGCTTGCAGCAGTATAGAGGTCACGGCGTGTGGGACCTTCACTGTTAGTGTGTGTCCCAATACTATGTCTGCCGATTTTTTAACAGCCTCCGCGGCGGCCGCGCAGGCTTGTACGCACGTCGGTAGGCCCGAGGCCACAGAATCTAATTTGCATGAATAAAAGGCCAGAGGCCGCTGTTTGTCACCGAACGCTTGAGTTAATACTGCTTTCATATAGCCTGAGCTGCCGTCTACATGCAAGTGAAATGGCTGTTCATAATCTGGCAGTGCTAAAACGACACTCGTCTGTAGTGCTAATTTCAGCTTATCAAATGCAGCTTCAGCTTCGGGAGTCCATTCTATCTTGTCTTTCAGGGCCAGATCTTTTCCATAGATTAAGTTTTGCAGTGGCTGCGCTAAGCGGGCGTACTCGGGGATCCAACTTCTGCAAAAATTACATAACCCTAAATGACTCATCATTTGTTGTTTTGTCTGAGGCTTAGGGGCAGCCTGTACTGCAGCCTTTCTGCTATCAAGCAGTTTACGGCCTTGCCCTGTCAGTTCGTGACCCAAATATGTCACCTTTGACTGCCACAGCTGCAGTTTATGTTGTGACACTTTGTGGCCTTGCTCCGCGAGGTGATTCAGCACCTCGAGAGTGTTCTTTTTGCAGTCTGTCTGTGTGTTTCCGGTTACCAGGATGTCATCTACGTAAAAAAGGAACTGTCCTGGAGCAGGCAGAGTGCAAGACGACATTGAGTTCTTCAACGCTTCTGCATACAGGGTCGGACTGTTTTGGAAACCTTGTGGTAGGCGCGTGTATGTGTATTTTTGTCTGTCAAACGTGAAACCGAACAGTCCTCGTGACTCAGGGTGCAGTGGCACAGAGAAAAAAGCATTTGAGAGATCAATAACTGAAAACCACTGTTCCCTTGGAGTCACCTGATTTAGAATGGTGTGAGGGTTTGCTACTACAGGTGGGATTTGTTCTGTAATATCATTTATGGCCCTCAGGTCATGCACTAGCCTGTACTTGCCAGTATTCGCTTTTTTCACTGGAAAAATAGGCGTGTTACAAATAATTTATTTGTTTTTATCAAAATGCCTGCTTTTTCCATGTCTGCTATCACTGGTCTGATCCCGTCTCTAGCCTCAGCGGACAGTGGATATTGTGGTTTTATTGGTCTATGTTTTGAAGTGACTTTTACTTTTACTGGATCAGCGTTTTTTATTAGTCCTACGTCTGTCGGTCCGGTGGACCAAAGTGAATTTGGGAGTGATTCGATCTCTGTGCCATCCACCGTAGTCAGTAAGAGTCATTCTGCCTCCTCGACCGTTAGGCATGAGTTCGGAGGAGCAGTCAAGTGGGTGTTTGGCTGCACTGTTAGAACCCATCCTAAAGTGTATCGCATACAGCCTGTGCGTCGGCCTTGGAGCCAGCCCTCGTGTGTGTGTTCGTTTTTTTCATAATGGTCATTCTGTACTCGTTTTAAAATTGTGCCTAAATCTTTCCACTGAGTTTGTGGATTTTTTGCCACAGATACGTGTGGGGTGGGCATTCTGTTTAAATTTATAACCTTTGGTGGTTGTATTACCGAGCAGACCGCATTTCCGCTTTTCGTGACGTATAGATGTTGTAGCGTCAGTTTTTGTGGTCCCAAACGGTGGACCTGATTGTCATAATTTGGATCTGGGCCTGGTGTCTGTTTAAAACGCAACGTGTTGTGCAGTTCGTTAAAGGGCACAGTGTCTGAGGAGCGCAGTAAATATCGTTCAGCTGTTGTGATCAGCTGCTCGGAGGCGGGGAGATCTAACGTCCAATAGTAATGCGGCTCTCTGTTTTCATGACACACAAGTGCATGTGTGTCTGATAGCATAAGCTCTGCTCTCATGCCGTTACATTCTGGGACGACGCCTATACGTAAGTTCATCAATCCATCGCGTCCGAGCAGGTTCACTGGGCAGCTTGAATCGATTATACACTGTAGCTTGCATTCACGACTGGTGTCTGTGTGGAGGAAATTCAATTTTTGTGTCAGTAACTGCGTGGTTGTATGCCCTGACGCGGAAGTGGTGAGACGGGCATCTTTGGAGAAATATGTGCGTGGTGGCTTTTCGCGCAGGACAGTTATACATGCTCCGGTGTCACACAACATGAGATATGGTTTTCCATTTATGTGGATGGTGACTTCTGGTTTATGTTCAGAGCCCAAAAGCAGCTGGTGAATATTGAAAATTTCACTATCACTGTCACGGTTTTGATTTTTTGGGACTGAGCCTAGTCACATTTCATCATTTTCTCTATCACTTTCTCTGTCACGACGGTCGCGTCTGTCATCTCTGTCATTTCTTCTATCCTGTCTGTCCCTTCGATTTTCTCTCCTTTTGTTTCTGCACTCCTTTGCAAAGTGTCCGTCTTCACCACAGTTATAGCACCTATTATGCCTTTCACGATCATTCCTTTTGTCACCTGCTTTGTACCTTTGCCTTCCTCTGTTCCTTTGTTGTGGATCCTTTCCTGCATATGCAACTATGCCTCCTTCTGTAGTTACTACAAAAACGCCGGTTTGTGCAGTCTTATTTTTCTGTACTTTTACTGCATGCTCTGCATATTGAAGTGCATCGGCTAGGCTTCCGGTGTTTTGAGTGACCCAGTGTTTATCTACATGGGCGCGAACTTTTGGGAGGAGGCCCTTTAAGAAAGCATTTTTGAGTTGCTGTTCATATGGGGTGTTGACACCCTCATTGTACTCTAATCCTGAGTTTTGTCGGAAGATTGGGCGTAATCTGTCTAAGAAGTCAGACGCAGATTCATCGTCTTTTTGTTTAACTTCCCCTATCTTTCCATAATCAGGCCTGGGGGCCAGTGTCACTCTTACTCTCTCGTACAGGTCATGTAATGTCTGGTCGAGATTTTGGTCCCCAGCGAGGAGTATATGGCCGTCTTGGTCTTGACCTGTATAATTTCCGCGCACTCGAGCTAGTTTTAGGCCTAAAAGATCCTGTAAAACTTGTAACATTTCGCTGCCGTTTAAGTGCCAGTTAGTGCGGATTAATTCTATAGCATCTCGCCACTGCTGATGTCCCTCATTTAAAGGTGGCACGTCTTTTAACACATTTTTCCTATCCTCCTGAGACCATGGACGGTAAGTGAATATTAGTGGGTTCATATCTACAGGAACTTGTCCGCCCTCTCCTGCTGGGGCCCCAGTGGGTCGCCCGTAATTTGGGTTTGGCAGCTGGATTAACGGAAATTGCCCTATTGGGCCTGGGGGCCAAGGCGGGGGGTCAGGTCGGCCCCACATATCCCTCCCAGTCGGATCTCTCCCTAAATCTTCTTGCTGTTTATGTGACGGGCCTTGAGCCATAAGGTTTAATTGCTGTCTAACTGAGGCATAAGGGTCCTGTGGCTTCAGGAAGGGATTGTTTAAATGGTTCGGAGGGTGCTGCTCTGTGTCTGAGGGGCTTGGAGCAGAGGGGGGGGTTTGATAGGGAGGTGGGTTTGTAACTTGAGTTGGCTGTTTTTCACTTTGTTTGCTTTGCTTTTTATTTCTCTTTTCTTCACGCTGTTTACTTTCCTCCTGCCATGGCACGAAGAATCCTACGTATTCAGACAGGCGCAGGCCTTTCTTTTTACCGCTGCTTTTTTCTATTTCTTCTTTTAAGCGTTTATTCAATTGTTGAATTGGGCCGGGACTACATTTTCCCTCCCAAGCGGTACAGTTAGTTTCTTTAGGATTTCTCCATCTGTTTGCGCTTATTTGTCCTGCACCGGGGCATTTCTTCTCTAACCATAATTCATCTGCAGTCAATTCAGGCTTTGCGGGTTTATTTCCCATTTTTGGGCTTAGAGTTATCAATAATATTTTATTGTAAATTACTTATGATTTTATTTTGATTTATTATGTTTGGAAACACCTTGTTTTGCTTTTATTTATTAATACTGCCAACATACACTCTGTGTGACCTTCGCTGATATTAGAGTCGGGGGAGGTTATTAAGGCAGCCTTCTACCCTGGTCTAGACCCAGGGCGGCCTCAATTTTATGCGTTGAAGCGCAACCTTTGACCCCTTCTCACCAGTACATCGGACAACACAGGAAACAGTAAGAGTGGTGCAGAAACCTATTGTTTCTATTCAAAAGGTCACTCACTCTTCAACAACACATAAACTTCACACGCGGTACTATAATCCTATTTTAGTTGACACGTTCTTTATTTACCATTCACTCTTAGAGTGAGATCCCTGACTTCCAGCCTTTTAATTGCGGAACGAGTCTCCCAGGGGACTGCCAGTTCCGTCTTACAGGCGAGTCTTAATACCCGACTTCCAGTCCTTAAAGGACGAGTCTTTTCCCGACTTCCAGTCCCTAAGGACGAGTCTTTTCCCGACTTCCAGTCCCTAAGGACGAGTCTTTTCAGAACCGTGTCAACCTAAAAACCGATTTTAGCCGCAATGTGTTCTTGAGTGTTTATATTCACCTGGTTCAGACGAAAATGCCGGTCAGAGAGAATCCTCCTCACTCCCTGGGATCGTGGACCTCTTACTAAAAACGCTGGCCAACGGCGAATTCACGTAGTTGGTCTTTACTGTTTCACTGGAAACAGGCTGTCCGGACAGACTTTCAGCGCGGGTTCACGATTCCAGGAGACGACGAGGTCACTCTGTTGGAGCACAAAATTAGTTAAAATTCAATGTCCAAGATCCGGCTCGGAGGACCAAATAAATGTAAGGAGTAAATATTTAAACAAGACATTCTTCAGGCGAAATAAAGACACTCAAGACAGTTTAGATGGTAACAACGTGCGCACGCTGGGTGAGATTTCGAGGAGATCCCACACCGAGCGCAGGCACAGGTTTTATTTATAGTCACATAGTGGCTTTAACTGTTTAAGGAGGAGACAAAGATTTGCCTCTGAGAAACAGGTTTGTTCCAGTTTAGCTGGGTGTGTGTGTGTTCCGTAGATAATCACTAAATATCACATATATGCTGCTTTCTGTGTGTGTGATGCTGAAGAGCAGGCCCCTCTTGGTATTTGGGAGTGTAGATAAGAACGTCCTGCTCTCCCCTTCCTGGGAGTGAAACGGCTCATAAAGAACCAGGTGCAAAGGAAATGTACTGGGTGAATCATATCTGAGAACACTATGCTTTTGTCTTTACTTCAGCTTCACCTCTAGTGAAACAGTATAATCATAAAATATGATTAAATAAAAAGAATAAATGGGTAAACAACTATTAACACTGAAACTAAAGATAAATGGGAATAATACTTGAAATAATACTTGAAACATTTGAAAATCTCTTAACAGTTTCAGAGCGCTAAAGAATATGAAATGCTCCTAATGCAGTTAAATCATCTATGTGTAATCAACAAGTCTTACTGTTACAGGGTGTTTGTGACTAGTAGATAATTAGAGGGCTAGTTGCATTAAAGGAACATTGGGGGTTGATACAGTGCTAGTGTGGCTAGGTGTGAATATGTGTTTTTTAGAAGTATCACATTTTATTTCTAAAGGAATACATGTTATTTGTGACACTCTGTTTGAAACTATTAGCCTCTGTGTGTTTCAAAGTGCTAAAGAAAAGTAAAATGCTCCTAAACTAGTTAAATTAAAAGTAAAATGCTCGTGCTGATGAACGACGTGTTATGCTCTCAAGGGTCGTTGTAAAGGGTTAGTGTGCCTGGTTAGGGCGTTTTTATATAGGTGGGGCTTGTTTCAGTTGCCCTCTGAGATGTAGAGATAAAACGGGCAGGATGTAAAGAAGAAAGGTGGAAAACTGTTTGGAGGATCGGTTGGTCAGTAGAAAGTGTAATGGAAAGATAAAAGGTGAAAAACCTTTGGTGGCTCTGTTGGACCTGGTTTCAGTTGACCTCTGACATGATAAGATAAAGGACACTGTTTGTAATGAAAATTATGGAAGTACAGTTGAGATGCTCTTGATAAGGATGACCTCTTCTGCTGACTGTAGGGGGTCTAACTGTAAGCCCCCTCTGTCTAACTGTTGCAGAATTAAGAATCTGAAGTTTTAGAAGTATCAGAGTTTATTTCTAAAGGAATACCTGCTGTTTGTGGTATTCTGTTTGAAACTATTACCCCCCTGTGTGTTTCAGAGCACTAAAGAAAAAGCAAAATGCTCCTAACTAGTTGAATTAAATGCTGTGTGGGAATACATGGTTTTAGAAGGTGAAAAAAACTTTCTGTTTAAAAACTATTTGCTCCTGTGACTGTTCAAAGCACTAAAGAAAAAAGCAAAATACCCCTAAACTAGTTAAATTAAATCATCTATGTCTAAATAACAGTGCTGAGACCTATACAATCCTTTAAAAAAGAGTTTAATTAAAACACATAATGGTTTCATTAAATAAAACGCTATTAAACACATGTAAACTCGTATGACGCATCGAACTCACATGTACGTGCAAAAGTCCGTTCACGTCCACATGCACTCACATGAACGCGCAGGGGGATAGGGGAGGGGGTGAGGGGATGCGAGTGGGGGGAGGGGGCAAAAAAATCTACAGCTATATTACTACTTACATCCATTAGGTCCCAATCAGCCCAAATAGCAAAGAGAAATTAAAAATGCATGCCATGAAAGAGTTCAGGTCTTAGGAGGTTAAGAAAAGCCTCAGTTGTTTTTATATATATATTATGTTGGGGAATTGGGTATGTCATTAAAAAAGAAAACTGGGCTAAATGCTGTGTCACAGACCCAGTCCCTGACAGATATATTGAGTTTATTGCTATATTTGTCTGATTTCTTAAGTATATTGGAGGTATGTTGATTTCTTGTTGTGGCTGTTATTAGTTTGGATTTGAGTTTTCTTGTATTTTGTTATTCATTGTTTATGGTTAAGTCCATCTAGCCCTCTGATGCATAGTGGTCACTGGAGTGGACAGCTACTGAAATGTACATATCTCTTTAATGCATTGGTTTCTATGGTGGAACTGCATATTAGCGTCTAGAGTGCTCTCTGCTGCCATACTCCATTGAGGTCAATTCAGTGTTCAGTTAATGCAACTGCAAGTAAATTTCCTCTGAATCAAAGATGGCAGACAAACTGTCACCCCTGCCGACCACTGCTGGCATATCCTGTCAATCCTTCTATGCTAAAAGAGCCCAACAGGTAAAAAAATTATGATGATATGCAGTAACATCTAGGGAAGGATATTATCTGTTTGGAATAATAAATTGTTATGTCTAATATGTAGAAAACTACGATTAACCATATGTCCAATGAAGTGCACATCATGCATTACCCACTATATTTTTTTTAACATAAGTCATAAATTGCTTCACTGTTTCTTGGGACTGTTTGGGTTATAAGTAAGCGTATAATTGTTAAATTTATAAGCTACTCATTTAAAATATATATTTTTGTGCAGATCAGCTGTAGTTTGAGATACTATAATAATTATTTTATCATATTTTGTAGACTTCAAATGCAGCAAAGAATAAGGCAGCGTACAGAATAGTCCAGGAAATTCCATCCAGCTCCAGTGATGATGATTTCATTGATGAGTGCAGTGATGATGAGTTCAGTGATAAGTCCAGTGATGATGAGTGGCTGCCAGAGCAGAACAGAGACATAGGAGCTACCTATGATGAAGACACAGACAGTCAGGATACAGAAAGTGAGAATGATGAGGGGCAGGATGAAGAGGAAGGTCAGCATGATCAGGGAGCTGTGGGAGAAGGGCACATGGCACCTGACCATACTCAAGCCCGCAAAAATATTTGGAAAGTCCAAGACAATGACTTTAATGGAGACTTGCCTCCTTTCCTAGGAGAGTGGAAATTGAATGTGGAGGGGAAGGATCCCATAGATTTCTTCAGACATCTGTTTCCAGCAGATCTAATTGATAATTGTGGCGGGGCGTGGCCTGCGGTGCCGTGCAGAGGAGGCGGACGCACCTGCACGGCATCCGCAATCACGCCCCGCCGAATTAAATATTGTACTGGGTCTTGTGGTTGTTGTTGTGGTCGTTATGTTGAGCTGGCAGCGGGAGAGCTGCAGCTCTGTGTGTATTACAGCAACCGTCGAAGTATTAATAAAAAGTATCAAAATGCCACTGGGTCTGCCGTGTATGTTTACAGTGGTGCCAAAACCCAGGACAGGAGGCATGGCAGATCCAGGAGTGGGCCAGCAGAGGGAGGAGCTGGCGAGAATGGTGGCCGAGCTGGCAGCTGCAGGACCAGACTGAACGCCACCTGCAGAGGATGGAGTATCTGGCGGCGCTGATCTGGTCCTGCTTGACACCACCGCCGCCCGCACCGGCGCTCCCCAGTGGCGCTGGGGTGGAGGAGATCCAGTCTGTGCAGGCGCCCGTGCTGGCCCCCAGGTTGCGACCAGCTAGCACGCAGCCTGCCACAGCGCCCGTTCCCACACCTGGCGTGGGAGCCACTGGGGCTCGGCAGGGCCCGGTGCCCGTTCCTGCGCCCCGGAAGAAGGCCGAGGAGCCGGCAGTGGCGGAGACGCAGCGCGAGGAGCCGGCAGCGGCGGAGGCGCAGCGTGAGGAGCCGCTCCAGCCGGTAGATGCAGCGCCGGAGGCGCAGCGTGAGGAGCCGCTCCAGCCGGTAGAGGCAGCGCCGGAGGCGCAGCGTGAGGAGCCGCTCCAGCCGGTAGAGGCAGCGCGGAGGCGCAGCATGAGGAGCTGCTCCAGCCAGGAGAGACAGCGCCGGAGGCGGCGCCCAAGGAGCCGCTCCAGCTGGTAGAGGCAGCGCCGGAGGCGCAGCGTGGGGAGCCGCTCCAGCCGACAGCGGCGGAGGCGCAGCGCGGGGAGCCGCTCCAGCCGGGAGGGGCGGAGAAGCCGCGGGGAAGTCGGAGGTGCCCGTGCTAGGGGAGTCCGCGTAACCGAAGCCCGAGGTTGGAGGGCTGAGCAGAGCGGCCTCACCTCCACCAGAGCCCGGTGCCCGCTGGACATCTGCCCAGCCACCTGCGAGCCGGGGCGCACGACCGTGCCGACCGCGCCGCGTCCACTGCCACGCGGCCGACCTCCGGACCAGCATCGCCGGCGCTGCTGGGTTCGCGGGCGGCCACCTGAACTCACAACTCCCCGTCGCTTGGCCAGGGCCCGGGGGTGCCGACGGTCCGGGCTGATCCCCTCTCCCGCTCGTGGTGGGGGAGTAGGTTCGGCCGGATGGCTCCCCGGCCTCAATCGTGCGATGGGGGTATGTGGCGGGGCGTGGCGGGGCGTGGCCTGCGGTGCCGTGCAGAGGAGGCGGACGCACCTGCACGGCATCCGCAATCACGCCCCGCCGAATTAAATATTGTACTGGGTCCTGTGGTTGTTGTTGTGGTCGTTATGTTGAGCTGGCAGCGGGAGAGCTGCAGCTCTGTGTGTATTACAGCAACCGTCGAAGTATTAATAAAAAGTATCAAAATGCCACTGGGTCTGCCGTGTATGTTTACAATAATATAACATACAACACCAACTTGTAAGCTCTGCAAAAAGGGAAAGAAAATCTGTCAGTAACAGGAGAAGAGATTCAGGTTTTTTTAGGGATCAACCTGATCATGGGGTACATTCGGTATCCTAGGGCACGAATGTACTGGTCTAGTGAGGACGGTCTTCATCTTGGAATAATTGCAAATGCCATGTCGGTAAACAGATATGAGCGAATCCTGCACTTTGTGGATAACTTGACTTACCAGCCAGCAAACACAGACAGGCTTTTCAAAATAAGACCAATCCTATGTGCTCTTCAGGAGACATTCAAGGCAGCAGCAGACCCTGAGGAATTTCAGTCAGTTGATGAGCAGATAATTCCTTTCAAAGGCCTACTGTCCATCAAGCAATACATACCAAAAAAGCCCAAACCCTGGGGAGTGAAGGTATGGGTGAGAGCAGGAACCTCAGGCTATATGACAGGCTATATGGTTCGACAGTTCTGTCATCCACATGGTCTCGTCCTGTGCTGGCCAATCCCCTGAAGATGTTGCCAACAGATGGGTCAAGAAGGAAAAAAAGGTGATGATGATCCAAAAGCCCTTCTCTGTGGCCCTTTACAATCAACACATGGGTGGGGTTGATCTTGTTGACCAATGTCTGGCAATATACCCCCACAGACGTCGAAACAAGAGGTGGTTCATCCGAATGTTTTTTCATTTTTTGGATGTGACCATTGTAAATGCCTGGCGCTTCTACCAGGTGTCTGGTTTGGAAAAGATGAGACTCCTCCTCTTCAAAGCATCTGTGGCTCGTGCACTGATAAATAGTGGCACCCTCCAGCAATGCAAAAGAGGAAGACCCAGTGGGACCCCACAACCCGTGAAGCAGAGAGCAGTCACCAAAGGAGGTTGCCTGTATTAGATAGATGTAATTAAATGACAGGTAGGTAAGGAGAGAGGAGTAAGGCAAATGTCTTTCTTTGTTAAAACACAGTGATGTGCATATAGTGTTGCAAAGCAACCAGTATATTTACAGGATCTGTTGTGCATCACAATGCTGTAATATAACCAGATCATCCATTTCTGTCACTTAGGACCATTTTTGTCATCATATAGTGTTCAGCTAGTCTGAGCCCAGTCCAAAATAAAAGAAAAAATTAGCACTGACCTGACATTATATTGTTCCTTTGTTTACTTATGATTCTGTCCTTTTGTCTGCCATGCTGAGAGACAGAGGCAATCATTGTATGAAACATTAATGATTGCTAAAGCTACTGGCAAGAAAAAGTTAGAAAGCAGGATGAATGAAAAACCAACCCTGCGAATGTTCGATTTCAGCTTAGCATGCTTTCCTACACTTATGCTATGCTTGTTGCATTGCATCCATAGTAACAAATACATGAGACAATAACCATTGTCTGGATTTTACTCATGTAAGACTGTTTTAGATGATTTCCATGCCACTAATGCTTCTTTTACAGTACTGTTTTAAATCTAAGGCACAGGCTATGCCATAACCTGGAAGGCTATGGCATAGCCTGTGCCTTAGATTGCAATCATAACCCAATGTGCAACTTCGTGTAAATGCAACCACACATCACTGCAGTGTGGTTGTTTGTTTTTACACTTGTGTACCTGAACAACTGTTTGGTAGTATCATATAGAAACTCAACAAACTGATTAGTACAGGAGTGATGTTGCCAACAAACCAAACATAATAAGTTGTAAAAAAAAAAAAAAAAAAAAAAAAAAAAAGTTAATATAAAGTATAGCTAGGCTGTGCGTTGCCTTAAAATGGCTCTAAACTGTGTTTCTTTTGCTGGCAATTAAGTGGTTTAATAAATTAGTCCATATATAAAGACTTTGGCCTCCCTGACTGTACTGAGCATTCCACACAACTAATATGCTCATTAGTTATGTTGGTTAGTTTTAGTGAAAATCTCTGTTTTGATGGAACAATAGTGCCAATGACAGTGGCGAAGATCCCCTGGAGTCATGGCCAAACGCCAATATATGTAAAAGGTGATGGGACACCAGAGGTGTTATGCCATGGCTTCAATTAAACAGTTCTTTTGAGCAGTTAGTGTTCATGTCCTTTTGTCACAGTGGCTTGCTGTGTTCTGCGGAGCATATTCACATTAGTTGCATGGGTCTGATTTGCACAGGTCTTGTCAACAATGTCAATAGTGAAAATCATCTAAAATAGACAGCATACCTTGACATCCAACAGGAACACCAAATTTTGTTTCAGATGGCACTTTATGATGACCTCTCTCTGAATTTGCTGAATTTCCTGTGACACATTTTGCTTTTAAAATATCCTTCTGTATCTGAAGGATCTGTCATTCTTTATGCTTGATATAAGTGACTGGCCCAGTAAGGTTGGGCAGTTTTAGATAAAGAGTCTTCTACACCAAAGGTGTTTGGAGGATGGGGGTAATCAAATATAGAGATAGATTTTTGCTAACCAGTGAAGAGATCATAACTCTTGAGTTTTATCAACCTAACAACAAAATAATAATAGTAATAATTATAATAAAGAAATATCACTTCTGTCTGTGAATTTAAAAGGGGTTCTGTGTCCACATAGATAGATATGTTAGATATCGCAAAATTAACTTGTATTTTAATATTATTTTATAAGCGTCAGATGAGGGGCTGAACAGAAGAATTTGGCCCATGAACCGCCTATTCAGTTAATCCGGCTATATAAAACAGTAATGATAATTACTCACTACTGATAATTATGCTGCTAATTGGGGATAACATTAATAAACACCAGAACATAATTTTGATCAGGTCTTTATGAGATGTAATATCATCACCTGTGCTCTGTAATGATATTTAAATATTTCTAGAAATATGCTGCTCCCTGAACAAATGTGCTACTTCTAACTATAAAGAAGTTTGGTGGCTTTTGTGTCACTGTGTAAGTGACATTTATAAGGAAAAGATTCACGATCAGGGAAAATCATAATCGCGGTCTGTCCACATTTAGTAAGTGACAGAAACGGAAGTAATATGTCAAGATCTTTATCGGACGGAAAGACAAATATGTGGATTGTAGACGTGTTTTTAGTGTTTGTTTGTTTGTAGCAAAGTGCAACCCTCCCGTTGTTCAATACAAATTTTATTTAAATATAGCTCATCTGGTGGTTACTCACAACTTAACGATCTTAGGCATTCTTCATGGAAACAAAAGCAGCCGCGGAGAAAAGTGATTTTCTTAATTTGTGTAATCTGTAGTGTATGATGCAATAAACAAGACACAGCTTTCCTGGTGTGACTAACTATCTAACTATCTTTATAACATGGGTGAAGCGGTTTCCAAACGCGAACATGGGTACATGAGGAAACCCGCATAAACCACACCTCCCCACACCTTTCTAGGGAGATGAAGGTATCACGTTCTCCGGTAGCAAACGAGTATTGATGTGATGTCATGTGTGTTACCTGCGAGTGAACCGATGGTGAGTCGACGCGAGGTTTGTATGTGTATTACATGAAACTGGACCAGAAAGGGATTTCCTCACAGATCAGGTAAGTCATATATAAGAGTATCACATTTTAACAGATGATGCGGTAAAAAAAGCTTAATCTTCGCTGATATTATTTTCTTTACTTTTTTATGGGTGAAAAGAAATGTTATCGCAAAAGAGACATAGCCATCTCTGTTAAAATGTTGCTTTATATATGATGACTTTCTAGATAAGCTATAACTTATTTTACTCCTTTTGCTGATAATGGCTACTACACACACATACAATATATATATGACGTCTTTGAGCTTAACTTGTGTGTATCACCACACACTCTGTCTGCAGATTGTTATGTTTCCCAGTCACACATCTAGAATGATTTCAAAATTGAAGATGGTGGTTTTCCTTCTGTGTGCCACTGGCATTGGTGTGTATTTCAAAACAGGCTACCACTTGACTTATTATGCTGTGGACCAAAAGCTGTGTGCTTGTACAAAATGCTTATCAGAAGATAAGCAGTTGCTTCTGGATCGATTGAACAGAAGTGTTCAACCATTTTTGACTGCAAACTTAAACCTCTCAGAGAATGAATTCAACTGGTGGAAGGTAAGTAGTCACCTGGAAAGAGTAACATTTTTACACCCCCTCCAGCTCATTTGGTCTCACAACAAAGTTTATTTGATATGTCTGACAGCGCTTGCAGACTGAAAGCCGTAGCTTTGGAGTTTATGGAACAACGGTGGCCAACTTCTTTAAAATCTTTCCACGGAATCCAGATGTTATACAACCCAAACCTGACCACTGCAGGACTTGTGCAGTGGTGGGTAATTCTGGTAATCTAAGGAGATCGCATTATGGACCGCTGATAGATTTACACGAAGTTGTCATAAGGTACTTTCTCAGCTAAAGGGAGTCTTCCTTAACCATTAAAGATCCCCTCTTGCACAAAAGATCCAAACTGATGTGAAATATACCCCTTCGTACTGTTTAGAATGAACACTGGTATTACCAGAGGCTTTGAAAAAGACGTTGGGAACAAGACAACTCATCGTGTCATGTATCCAGAGAGTGCTGTGGCTGTAGATGACAACACTCATTTTGTGCCGTTTCCTTTTAAGATACAGGACTTTGAGTGGCTCATTAATGCCTCTACAACAGGTTTTACTGGAAGGTGAGCTCTATTTTACATGCTGTAGGATTAAAGAAATTATTTTACGGTTACTGTTCATAACATCATCTTTATCATTGCATTAATTATCATTTCATACAAGCATTTATTGCAGCTGCTGGCATTATGTTATAATTTGCATTACAGGGGTTATCCTAATCACATATTAACATGTTTATTACAGGTGCAGTTATAACCACTTAAATCGTTGAGTTAAATCTATAATCTTAAAAGCTTATATGCTGAGTATATTGTTACAGTAAAAATAGTAGTGGAGCAAAGGCCTGAGTGTATTCAGCCACATGTTGCACTAGAGCAGTGGTTCCCAAACTTTTTTTGCCAGGCCCCCCTTTTTTACAAGAAAAATGTTCGCGCCCCCCCCCCCCGCACAAACACATCCTCCAAACACACACACCCATATTTTGTTTACAAACTCCATTGCGGTTTATTTCACACCTCAAACATTTAGTAAACAATTAAGCAAATACAAGTAAACGGCAATAAATTACAGGTAGTAATAAAATAAACTACTAACTCTTTTACGCTGCGTCCACACCTACACGGGTATTTTTGAAAACGCAGCTGTTTCTATGCGTTTGGGCTTTTCGTCAACACGTAAACGGCGTTGCGATTCACCGAAAACGGAGATTATTTAAAACTCCTTTTTTGTGTTTACGTGTGGACGAGGATTACAGAGTTCGTCACGCAACGTCAAAGGTATGTGCCTCTTTTCACGTCACGCTGTGCGCCACGTTATTGTTTACATGAGCTGGATTGCAGAATGGCAGATAGAGACAAAATACTGTTAATCTGACTGTCTGCAGGTTTTACACGCTTACATATACACACGCAGTTACTGTCCCTCCATTTACAAAGGCAGAGGCGTCACGGTGTAATTATTTTACCTGTAGTTGTTTTTTTTCCTGTGTAATAATATTCAACATTGCTGTCAATACATTTTTCAAAAAATGCCTCTCTGTGCAAAATGGGTTTAAACACATAAACAGCTGTGGGATACTGTTTGTCCGTGATTTGAACAGGGGGAACAAATTACGGCAGGATCAGCCTGATATTATTTGTATCCCACTGTAACTTTACTGCATAAAGAGCTAACATTTCCAAAATGTCAGGAGTAGTTAGTTATTACAAGAAGTGTTTGTGAACTAAAAATCAAGAATGTGGGATACTGTTTGTCCATGATTTGGAGAGCCCAGCGCTGCTCCCGACGCAGGGAAACTAATTTTGCAGGGGAGACCTACCTTGGCACTTGTGCAGGTGAAGCCAAAGGGAAGATATGCTTCACCATATTTTCTAGTCTTTGGCGTGGAAGGAAGTTGGTTTGGAAACATATTTGGCGATGCTTCATCTCCTGCTTTGCGTTTGTGTGGGAGCCCCGTCAAAAACCTGTCCATTATGCTAGCAGTGTCCAAGCGCTCTTTTTTTTTTTTTCTTTTCATACCGCGCCCCCCCTGCAATGGCTCTGCGCCCCCCCTAGGGGGCGGGCCCCACACTTTGGGAACCTCTGCACTAGAGTTTACTTGACAACAGGTGGCAGAAGGAGGACAAGTCCATGGGGACCTCAAAGGCCTGAGATCATCACCATATTTGGAGGAGGATGCCAGAAAGGGGAACTTCTGTGTCTGCATTTATCTCTTAAAATTGATCATTGTCTGTAAAAGAGGCAAATAATGTTCTTAAGATGCAAATTAGGTGCTTGTAAACGCAAGAGGGGGCGTTATAATACCCTGATATTATAAAAGCAATCTGAAGTGTATTTTTGGGCGGAGATTTACAACTGATGTTTTGCAGTTTACACCTCCCCACGCTGCGTGTATTCATTAAAATCAATTGTTTTGATCAAGCTCTTCTGGACCATCGTTGTTTTACTCTCGTCCTCAATATCGGACCCTTAACAATGCACATGTTTTAATGATCATCAGAACAGGTTTGCACACCAGGTTATCATGGAAATATAATTGTAGTAACACCAGTGGCTGTCCTAGCCTGTTTGGCGCCCTGGGCGAACACTCCCTGGAGTGTATATTTATTTTCTTACTGTTCTTATATTTATTGTTTGTTTTCTTGCACTGCTGTAACTGGAGCCTCGTCGTCTCGTCTCTCTATATACTGGAGTGTATATACCGGAGATGACAAAGTTTACTTTGACTTCAGCAGCAAGCAGGCGCACCGAGGGCTCTCGCGCTCACTTTTCGCGTACAGAATTTCGAAAAAACATCGGTGCAAATTATAAGTCTGTATCATGATGTCTGGTGTTTTCGTGTTTGTTGGTTTGTTTTCATTTTGTTTTATTTTGTGAGCTCCAGCCAGCCAGAGAACCCCCCACCGCCCCGCCCTCTCCTCCCTGTGCCACAAGCAGCAGGCGCACCTCGCAAGGAGGGCGACCTTACGCTCAGCAAATGGGCGATAGAAAGCCGATCGGTGCCTATGCCATTCTCAATATGCGCTGGCTGATGTCGGGGCAGCATAAGTAAGAGCAATTTTTTTGTTTTTTTCCCGATGCCCGTGATGCCGCCCACCAGCACGATGCCTCCCTGGGCAACCGCCCATGTCGCCCGTATCAAAAACCGCTACTGAGTAACACACACACACTTGTAGAAAAATTATAATTGATTTAAGATATTTTCACACCAAAGGCGTTTGTCTGTTTGTCTGCACCAGTACTTCATTCACTTTAATTTTTATTTAACGTTTATTTAATGAGACTCAGTGTCTCATTTACAAGAGTGATCTGTTTCAGACAAGCATAATCAAATGACAACAATAAAACAAAATCCAACAAAACTTGCTTAATGAAGAGTTAAGAAAATCATCACTAGGTCTTTTAAATGTACAAGCAAAACTAATTAAGAGAGAGAGCTGAAAGTCTTTCTGTAATGTTCTCTGTACAAACTGATGGTCCTGAGACCACATATTATGACTACAGTTTTTTACACAACATGCAATCTGATAAAGAGTCCTCATAACAACTCATCTTACTTTAGTTCATTTAAGTAAGCTTTTGTACTGTTCTTTAGGATAGTGACTTTTCTCTTAATACTTGTTGAACGGTTATTTTATGTAAAACATTTTTAGGCAGTTGTGCAGCCACTTTTTATGCCATCTGTATTTGGGCACATGCGCCTAAAAATCGTACTCACCATTTTCTAATTTAATGTTTCAGATAAAATATTTTGATTTTATCTCAGCATGCAATGTCACCCCATTTTATTTTTTTTATGACACTCTTATGTAGGTTTAGATGTCACAGTCAACATACACTACCTTCTTCTCTCCCAGTTGCTTAAATTACATACATGTGCTACTAAGCAAAGTATCTAAAAAAATTTTACATTTCCCCTAGATTGTCTTGCAGCACAGAATTTACATCAAATGCAAAAATAGGAAGCCAGTGCATGAATTCAACATGTATGCAGATTAATATGATTTGGCTGATGGATGTACTGTAAGGTGAAATAAGGTGAATTTCTGTATCAAACCATTACTCTGGTCCTTCTCCACGCTCAATGCCTTTTTTTAGCTTTGTTTTTGTTAAACTCCTACTTTATATTTTTCAATGTCATGCTTTTTTCAACAGGTCATATATGCCAGTGAAATCAAAGATCAAAACTAACAAGGATTTGGTGAGTAACTTCAATGACAAAGCAGTGGTAAACATAAAATATGTTTAAAGGCTCACTCTATTTTCTAACAGGTTATGGTGGTAAATCCAGCTTTTATGAAATATGTACATGAGGTTTGGCTTGGAAACAAAGGACGTTATCCATCCACTGGCTTTATGGCTTTGATTCTTGCACTTCACATTTGTGATGAGGTAAGTACAAAGTTTTCAGTTTCTGAAGTGCCACAAGTATGAAATAAAATGGGTTTTTTTATTGTCATACATGCCATTTGAGTCTTTGCTAAGCTGCTCATTTTTGTATTGTCCTCTTAAATACATATGCATTTCAAAAGTTATTCAAAAGTTCAAAACATCTTTGGTGAAGATCAGAACAGATTTAAAGGCCAGTGTCACTTGATTAAAGAACTCTGGTTAAATCTGTGAATGGTTATATTTTAATGTCCTATGAAAGTGAAAGCTGAAGCTTCGTAATGTGACTAGACTACAATGTCAAAACCTCTAAGAGGTTTTGTCATCATACACTCATAATATAATCATTGTATTTTCATTTGGTGCTTTCCCAGGTCGCTGTCCAACTGTCCATTTCATTTTTTTAGCTGCCATTGTTTGATGTTTGGTTAAAAAAGGAACATTTTGCTAATGCATTTGTTTATTATATTCATTATATGTTCATTATATGTATTTTTGTCTTGCCAGGTTAATGTGTTTGGTTATGGCGCTGATAGTGATGGAAACCGGAGTCATTACTGGGAAATACTCACAAACAAAGGGTTAAGAACTGGGGTACATCCTGGAAGTTATGAGTATAACATCATCCAGCAACTAGATCAGCAACAAAAAATTAAGTTCTATGAAGGCCTAACGAAAAAAATGTGATTGAATGTATCATGTATCTTGTTGAACACATTTTAAGCACACACATATATATACGTATATATATATACACACACATGATAAAGGTTGATGTGGATAACCAGATTTGACAATGTGTGGTATGCTGCTTTTCAAGAGGTGGACCCTTGGACTGCCGACCAAATTATTGTCCACAGTACTTTCCAAATTAAATATATACTCAGCAATATAGGCAATAGAGGATTCATGATTTAATGACCTCCAGAAAATCATTACCACCAATCAGAGTGAAAAGAAACACTTGTTCAAAATTACTCAAATGAAATACAAGGGAGATAAAAGAAACCAAGTTGGTTATTAAACATCTATCCATTTCCACATGCACATTTTGGATAAAGAGGCTCACGTGGAAGTGTTGAAGTGTTTTGCAATTACAAAACTTTAATTAGAATCCCCAAAATTTGACTTTTAGATTGATGAATCACAAAAGTTTAAATTTAGATGTCATTATATATGATGATACATAGAGGGCGCACTTTCACTACTTAATAGAGCAGAAGAAACTTGATACCCTAAGCCTGTTAAACATAACACATAGAGTTATGCTTAACTCTAAACCTACACAAAAATAAAAACACAGAATAAAAACTGCGGTTTTTAGCCTTGATCAGCTCAGGATGCAGACACTCCTGGCTCATTGCCACACACTCCTCTCCTGCCCGGCTGTCACTATCAAAAACCCCCCAAAACAGACACATTTCGGTGCTTTTTTTTTTTTTTGAGATGTCATACACTTTGGATTCTAGCTAATCATTTTACCTTTGCAAGCATAGTAGGCGGGCCCAGGTACATACGTTCTTTTAGAGCAGAGCTACAGATTAAAAATGCCCAAGGCGAAGCGGTGAAAAGTCTGGCTGTACTTCACAGCAAAATATGCAAACTCAGCAGCCTGCAACAAGTGCTTTAAGGTGATACTGTGCAAAGGAGGTAACACCTCGAACCTGATGAAACTCCTGGGGACGCATAGCATTTTTTTAAAAGCCGAGAAATGCACCGTATTTATGGAACGCCTGGACTGCCATAATGAATTAATTAAATACACCATTAAATAATTAATTAAATGTGGCAATAATTAATTAAAATTGGAAATAATTAATTAAAATGGGAAATAATTAATTAATTTTTAAAACACATGTAATTAATTAATTATTGACACATTTAACTAATTATTTATTTATTTCATATTTTAATTAATTATTGAATTAATTAATTAATTAATTTTTTAATGGTGTATTTAATTAATTCATTATGGCAGTCCTGGCATTCCATACATATTTGATAGCTTGCTGCAAGACCTCACACCGAGCACATCTACTGCGGGTGTGGTGCCTGTTATCGACCCGGAGTTAGAAACATTCCCCAAGAACCCGAAGAGTAGAGTCCTGGCCCCTAGCCCAGCCAGTGTAGGAGAAATGATGACAGATGATGATGGCAGCAGCAGCAGCAGCCGTTCTTCTCTGGGTCAGTAGCTTAATGTTGTTCGTGTGTAATTTATGTTGAGTAGGCTTACCACCTTATTAAATTAATGCATATAAGGTGAACTATCAAACATCGTCATAGTTACATGCGGCTGTCTTCTTGTTTGATGGCAGATACTCCCTTCACCCTGGCCAAAAAGGCTAAAATGACCAAAGAAAAAGTGGACGAAATTCATAGGGCTAACTTGGTTATCATGTTGCAGAAAAAAAGAGACTGCTAAAAATAAAAACATAAGAGGTTTTTGTTCAAAGTTTGTGTTCTCCATTCTTTAAGCACCGGTTCGAGCACCATTTAAGCACCAGCACCGTTTCAGAAGTACCGGTTTGGCACCGGTATCGGATAAAACCTAAACGATACCCATCCCTACCAGGCACACCTGTTTTTCCTGCCTCCGCGCAGCCCTGCGAGCTCACTGCATCACCCCTCCTCTGCAGCATGCGAGAGACCACACCTCTGCCACACATTGACATGGACGTTGTCAGTTTGTTATTATCATATTATCATGACGTACCTCTACGGCGTCTCTCAGGGCTAGAAACACCTCAGTGTTTGTTTTTGTTTCTGCGGCGGAACTCACTGCAGGTTTCTGCCTCTGGCCGACACACCTGTAAATCATTACTCTGCAGCTCTTTAACTTGGCTTTCTAGTGTCCATTTAATTCAATTCAATTCAATTCAATTCAATTTTATTTATATAGCGCCAAATCACAACAAAAGTCGCCTCAAGGCGCTTTATATTGTACAGTAGATAGCACAATAATAAATACAGAGAAAAACCCAACAATCATATGACCCCCTATGAGCAAGCACTTTGGCGACAGTGGGAAGGAAAAACTCCCTTTTAACAGGAAGAAACCTCCGGCAGAACCAGGCTCAGGGAGGGGCGGCCATCTGCTGCGAGCGGTTGGGGTGAAAGAAGGAAAACAGGATGAAAGACATGCTGTGGAAGAGAAACAGAGATTAATAACAGATATGATTCGATGCAGAGAGGTCTATTAGCACATAGTGAGTGAGAAAGGTGACTGGAAGGGAAAAACTCAATGCATCATGGGAATCCCCGGCAGCCTACGTCTATTGCAGCATAACTAAGGGAGGATTCAGGGTCACCTGGTCCAGCCCTAACTATATGCTTTAGCAAAAAGGAAAGTTTTAAGCCTAATCTTGAAAGTAGAGATAGTGTCTGTCTCCCGAATCCAAACTGGAAGTTGGTTCCA
The DNA here is from genome assembly GCF_001858045.2 of Oreochromis niloticus. Taxonomy (NCBI): domain Eukaryota; kingdom Metazoa; phylum Chordata; class Actinopteri; order Cichliformes; family Cichlidae; genus Oreochromis; species Oreochromis niloticus. The sequence continues at coordinate 41,897 of NW_020327438.1, read as the reverse complement.
CAGAAGAGGGGCCTGAAAACTAAAGGCTCTCCCTCCCATTCTACTTTTAAATACTCTAGGAACAACAAGTAGGCCTGCAGAGCGAGAGCGAAGTGCTCTAATAGGGTGATATGGTACTACAAGGTCATTAAGATAAGATGGGGCCTGATTATTTAAGACCTTGTATGTGAGGAGCAGGATTTTGAATTCAATTCTGGATTTAACAGGAAGCCAATGAAGGGAAGCCAAAACAGGAGAAATATGCTCTCTCTTTCTAGTCCCTGTCAGTACTCTTGCTGCAGCATTTTGGATTAGCTGAAGGCTTTTCAGCGAGTTTTTAGGACATCCTGATAATAAAGAATTACAGTAGTCCAGCCTGGAAGTAATAAATGCATGAACTAGTTTTTCAGCATCACTCTGAGACAGGATATTTCTAATTTTAGAGATGTTGCGCAAATGGAAGAAAGCAGTCTTACATATTTGTTTAATATGTGCGTTGAAGGACATGTCCTGGTCAAAAATGACTCCAAGGTTTCTCACAGTGTTACTGGAGGCCAAGGTAATGCCATCCAGAGTAAGAATCTGCTTAGATACCATATTTCTAAGATTTTCAGGGCCGAGTACAATAACCTCAGTTTTATCTGAATTAAGAAGCAGAAAGTTAGCGGCCATCCAGGTCTTTATGTCTTTAAGACATTCCTGCAGTTTAACTAATTGGTCTGTGATACCTGGCTTCATGGATAGATAGAGCTGCGTGTCATCTGCATAGCAGTGAAAATTTATGCTATGTCTTCTAATGATGCTGCCTAAGGGAAGCATGTATAATGTAAATAGAATTGGTCCTAGCACTGAACCCTGTGGAACACCATAATTGACCTTTGTGTCTGAAGAGGACTCTCCATTTACATGTACAAATTGGAGTCTATTAGATAGATATGATACAAACCACTGCAGTGCAGTACCTGTAATACCTACAGCATGTTCTAATCGCTCTAATAGGATATTATGGTCAACAGTATCGAACGCTGCACTGAGGTCTAGCAGGACAAGCACAGAGATGAGTCCACTGTCAGAGGCCATAAGAAGATCATTTGTAACCTTCACTAAAGCTGTTTCTGTGCTGTGCTGAGCTCTGAAACCTGACTGAAACGCTTCAAATAAGCCATTCCTCTGCAGATGATCAGTTAGCTGTTTGACAACTACTCTTTCAAGGATTTTTGATATGAAAGGAAGGTTGGAGATTGGCCTATAATTAGCTAAGACAGCTGGGTCTAGAGATGGCTTTTTAAGTAAAGGTTTAACTACAGCCACCTTGAAGGTCTGTGGTACATAGCCGATTATTAGAGATAGGTTGATCATATTTAAGATTGAAGCATTAATTAATGGCAGGACTTCTTTGAGCAGTTTTGTAGGAATGGGGTCTAAAAGACACGTTGATGGTTTGGAGGAAGTAATTATTGAAGTTAACTCAGAAAGATCAATTGGAGAAAAAGAGTCTAACTTAACATCGATGGTACTAAAAGTAGCTGTAGATAATATTACATCTGTGGGATGATTATTGGTAATTTTTTCTCTAATGATAAAAATTTTATTTGTGAAGAAGTTCATGAAGTCATTACTAGTTAACGTTAAAGGGATTGTTGGCTCAGTAGAGCTCTGACTTTTTGTCAGCCTGGCTACAGTGCTGAAGAGAAACCTGGGGTTGTTCTTATTTTGTTCAATCAGTGACGAATAGTAAGATGTTCTGGCTTTGCGGAGGGCTTTCTTATAAAGCAGCAAACTATTTCTCCAGGCTAAATGATGATCCTCTAAATTTGTGACACGCCATTTCCTCTCCAGCTTACGAGTTATCTGCTTTAGGCTACGTGTTTGAGAATTATACCACGGAGTCAGGGACTTTGGATTTGAGGCCTTAGTTTTCACAGGAGCTACAGTATCCAGAGTCGTACGTAGTGAGAAGGTAAAATTATTAACAAGATAATCAACCTCTGTTGGAGTAGCGTTCAGATAGCTGCTCTGCTCTATGTTGGTACAGGGCATTGAAGATGACAACAGTGGGTGGATTATATTCTTAAACTTAGTTACAGCACTTTCAGAAAGACATCTACTTTGATAAAGTCTACTCTCCACTGCTGTGTAATCAATTATTGTAAATGTAAATGTTATCAGGAAATGATCAGACAGCAGAGGGTTTTCAGGAAACACTGTTAAATGTTCAGTTTCTATGCCATATGTTAAAACAAGATCTAGAGTGTGATTAAAGTGGTGGGTGGGTTCTTTTACAGTTTGAGAGAAGCCAATTGAGTCTAATAACAGATTAAATGCGATGTTGAGGCTGTCATTTTTAGCATCTACATGGATGTTAAAATCACCCACAATAATTATTTTATCTGAGCTGAGCACTAAATCAGATAAAAAGTCTGAGAAATCAGAGAGAAACTCTGTGTAAGGCCCAGGTGGACGATAGATGATAACAAGTAAGACTGGTTTCTGAGTTTTACAGCTGGGGTGGACGAGGCTAAGCATCAGGCTTTCAAATGAATTAAAAGTCTGTCTTGGTCTTTCGTTAATTAATAGGCTGGTGTGAAAAATTGCTGCCACACCGCCCCCTCGGCCTGTGCTTCGAGGTTTCTGGTAGTTAGAATGACTCGGGGTGTTGATTCATTTAAACTAACATAATCATCCTGCTGCAACCAGGTTTCTGTAAGGCAGAGTAAATCGATTTGTTGATCAATTATTAAGTCATGTACTAACAGAGACTTGGAGGAGAGAGACCTAATATTTAATAATCCACATTTCACTGTTTTACTCTTTGGTTCAGATGTGGATACTGTATTGTTCTTTCTTTGTGACTTTTTTATGTTTAAGTTGTTTATTGCTGGTTTTTGGTTTGTTTTTTGTCTTTTTGGGAGCTGACACAGTCTCAATGGAGATGGGTTTTTGGGGGGGTAGCAGGAGGAGAGAAGCTGCAGAGAGGTGTGTAAGACTGCAACTCTGCTTCCTGGTCCCAACTCTGGATAGTCATATTTTGGGGGGTTTAATAAATTTGTCCATATTTCTAGAAATGAGAGCTGCTCCATCCAAAGTGGGATGGATGCCGTCTCTCCTAACAAGACCAGGTTTCCTCCAGAAGGTTTGCCAATTATCTATGAAGCCCACATCGTTTCTGGGACACCACTCAGACAGCCAGCAATTTAAGGAGAACATGCGGCTAAACATGTCACTCCTGGTCTGATTGGGGAGGGGACCAGAGAAAACTACAGAGTCCGACATTGTTTTTGCAAAGTTACACACCGATTCAATATTGATTTTAGTGACCTCCGATTGGCGTAACCGGGTGTCATTACTGCCGACGTGAATTATGATCTTACTGTATTTACGTTTACCCTTAGCCAGCAGTTTTAAATTTCCTTCAATGTCGCCTGCTCTGGCCCCTGGAAGACAATTGACTATGGTTGCCGGTGTCTCTAGCTTCACATGTCTGAGAACAGAATCACCAATTACCAGAGTTTGACCCCCGGCGGGTGTGTCGCCGAGTGGGGAAAAACGGTTAGACACATGAACAGGTTGGTGGTGTACCTGGGACTTCAGTTTAAGACTATGCTTCCTCCTCACCGTCACCCAGCCGCCCTCTTTCCCCAGCTGCTTGGGGTCTGCCGGGGAACAGCTAGCGGGGCCTACGCTATCTTCGGCTGCACCAGCTACAGGGGCCTGGCTAGCTACGGGTGAATGAAGGGTGCGAAGCCGAGTCTCCAATTCAGTAATCCTGGCCTCCCATTTAAGATGGCAGATCTAGGCTTCTCATCGCAGGATCGTTGCATGACTCCCATTTCCCTGGACCCATCCCAGCCCGTGTTTTCCGAGAAGTTTTGACGTGAGTGGTCCTCAAAGGACCCCTCCTTGGCATATTTTTGTATATAGAACTTGGTGTGTGTTTCGCTTGTAAATAAACTGTTAAATGTTTTTTTGACTCCCACGCCTGAGTCTGCACCCGCCGCTGTGACAGTTATGCTATTGAGAATACTTTTAATGTTACGTCTAGGCTGCTTCTCAAGCATATATTATGATTTTAAATAAATATCTGATATATAATTGTCTCATATGTCTGAGAATCCATCATTGTTTAAGTCATAAAATAACTTGGAACATTGACTAAATGCCTCCTTTTCAGTCTTCTCTTTTCCTCTACTTGCTTTTAAAAGACATACATCAGTTTATCTTTTAAAATGTGTAATTGTTTCTCATAAGAACACTGTTTTGTATTTTTTTTCTTTTGTAAACTTAATGTTTAACTCAGTGGACACAAAGTGGGGGGTGCGCCCCCTGGGGGGCCGCAGTGCCAACAAGAAAAAAAAAGAATACTATTAGGAGTTGGTGGTATGTGTGTTGGTGTTTCTGGGGTTTGTTTTCCTTTTTCGGCACAGGTAGGCGGGGGGCAGTGTTTGACGGCATGCCGGCACACCTGCGGCGCATCGGACGTCATCAGTGGGAGCATTTAGGGAGCTGAGTGATGGACGTCTGATGTCGGATTATTGTCGTTCCCATAAGTGCCTGTCTCGCCGCCTGCTCGCCTGCCTGTTTCTTTGTGCGCTGGCCCATTTTTGGATCTATGACAGAGACTTACCTGGTGCTGGCCTGCGATCGTTGTTACTCCTGTATCCTGGTGTTTCAAGTAAGCTCTCCAACTCTCTCCGTTCGTTTCAGTTTCATTCTCGATTCTCGCCGGTTATCCGTTAATTCTGTTTTGTCCCTCGTTCTCAGGTAGCTCTGGTTTGCCCATCTATCTGTCTGCATACCTCGGCTCCGTTCCATTCCCCTCGGCTCTGTTTTTTTGCACATTTACCTGGTCATTGTATATAGCCCCGTCCCCCTGTAAATATTTCCTGACCACTGTTAATAAATCTGCTTCACCGCTGTTCTGTGCCTGTGTGTGTTTCTGCCACTGAATCCATCTGTTTAAATGCACCTAACAGAATATTCCGACCATTAATATGGATTCGGCAGAACGCACAGCTCCCGCTTCCGGCGACTTACTCCAAGAACACGAGCAGTCTTTGTCAAGCTTAACTCGGCAGTTTAGGGAATCCGCGCAATGGGCTGGTCGGGTTAATGAGACCCTGACAGCCATACAAGAGACTTTAGCCCGGTTAGTTCCTCCGACCGTTCCTAGTGCGCCGCCACCCCCCGCCCCGCCCATTCCGCAGGGTTTGGGCTCTGTTCGTGACCCCGCTCCCCCAGCTCTGGTGCCTTTTACGGGAGAATTGGGCCATTGTGGGGGTTTTTTGATTCAGGTTTCTCTGCTTTTTCAGCGGTTTCCTCATGCGTTTTCTGATGATGCCTCTAAGATTTCACATTTTATCGGTGCTCTCCGTGATCGTGCGTTGAACTGGGCTGAATCTTATCTCGCTCTTCATCCCCTAGAGACTGTCACGTATGAACAGTTTGTTCGGGATTTTAAGGCTGTTTTTCACCATCCTTTGCGCTCTGATGAGGCCGCGCGACAGCTGCACGGGCTCCGACAAGGAAGCCGCTCGGTGGCGGAGTTCTCTATTGATTTCCGGGTTAAAGCCGCGGAGACGGGGTGGGGTGATGATGCGCTGCGCGGGGCTTTCGTCATCGGCTTGTCCGATCGTTTGAAGGATGAGCTCGCTACTCGCGATGAACCCGAGAGTTTTGAGGCTCTCGTTAATCTGGCCATTCGCATTGACAATCGCCTTCGCGAGCGTGTGGAGGAGAGGGGCGGTCGTTCCCGTGCTGGGTTGGGGGAATATGCTGCGGTGCACGCGGTTTCCCGTCCTCCTCCTCCCGGTCCGGCTCGCGCATGGTCTCCTCCGGCTGACACTGCTGTGGAGCCGATGCAGCTGGGTCGTACACGGCTTACTCCTGAGGAGCGTCAGAGGAGGTTTGAGGGCGGTTGTGTTTGTATTGTGGCCAGTCGGGCCACTTTGTGTCCGCCTGTCCGTTGCGCTCAAAAGGTGGTGCCCGCCAGTAACTGTGGGGGTACTGGTGGGCGACATTTCCTCTCTTTCCCGAGTCCCCCGCATGCAGCTTTCTGCTATCGTGAATACAGCGTCTGGTACTTTTTCCACTACTGCACTTTTGGATTCTGGCGCCGAGCAGAATCTTATTGACTGCGGCCTCACGCATCGTCTCGGCATTAAGACGCGGCCTCTGCCGGTCCCTATCTCCGTTGCGGCTCTTAATGGACAATCACTGCCCTCTGTCACGCACGAGACCGAACCTGTTTCGTTGCTTCTTTCCGGTAATCATCGCGAGTTTCTTCGGTTTTTTGTTTTTTCCTCCCCTGAGTCTCCTGTCGTTTTGGGTTTCCCGTGGTTCGAGCGTCATAATCCTCACATTAATTGGTCTACCCGGCGCATTGAGAGTTGGAGTAGCTATTGCTTGTCTCACTGTTTACAGTCTGCTCTTCCGCCTTCGCCTGTCTGCTCGTCTCAGCTGGCACCTGAGGAGTTGGATCTCTCGTCGGTACCTGAGCAGTATCATGATCTGGGGGCAGTTTTCAGTAAACGCTGTGCGCTTTCGCTTCCCCCCCCATCGTCCTTACGATTGTTGCATTGAACTGTTGCCTGGAGCTCCGTTACCCACTAGCCGGCTGTACAACCTCTCTGGTCCTGAGAAGGCGGCCATGGAGAAGTATATCACGGAGTCACTGGAGGCGGGCCTGATCCGTCCGTCATCTTCGCCGGTGGCGGCCAGTTTTTTCTTTGTGGACAAGAAGGATGGATCTCTCCGGCCCTGCATTGATTTTCGGGGACTTAATGACATAACTGTAAAAAAATAAGTACCCCCTTCCTCTGATCTCTTCTGCTTTTGAATCCCTGCGGGACGCGGTCATTTTCACGAAGCTGGACCTTCGCAATGCGTACCATCTGATGCGCATACGGCAGGGAGACGAATGGAAGACTGCCTTCAACACGCCACGTGGACACTATGAATACCTGGTGATGCCTTTTGGCCTGACTAATGCACCGGCGGTGTTTCAGGCATTGATTAATGATGTGCTGCGGGACTTTTTGAATCGTTGTGTGTTCGTCTACCTGGACGATATTCTCATTTTTTCCCGCTCTTTTGAGGAACATGTTCAGCAGGTGCGCGATGTTTTGCAGTGGCTTCTGGAAAACAAGCTTTTTGTGAAAGCGGAAAAGTGTGTGTTTCATGCTAGTTCGGTGTCATTTCTGGGTTATGTGCTTGCTCGGGGGCAGGTTAGGCCCGATCCTGGTAAAATCAGAGCAATCGCGGACTGGCCGACTCCCCCCACGCGCAAACACTTGCAGAGGTTTCTGGGGTTTGCTAATTTTTAACGCCGGTTTATTAAAAACTACAGTTGGGTTGCTCTTCCGCTTACTCACCTGACGTCTCTGGCTTGAGTTTTCTGTTGGTCGCCTGAAGCTGAGCGGGCGTTTACCCGGTTGAAAGAGTTGTTTTGCTCCGTGCCCGTTCTCGCCCACCCTGATACTTCCAGGCAATTTGTTGTGGAGGTGGATGCTTCTGATGCGGGTGCAGGAGCAGTGTTGTCGCAGCGCTCACCCGACGATGGCCGCCTCCATCCCTGCGCGTTTTTTTCGCGGCGGTTTTCTTCTGCTGAGCGGAACTATGACGTGGGAAACCGAGAGCTGCTGGCGGTTAAGCTGGCTTTGGAGGAATGGCGTCATTGGTTGGAGGGGACGGGTCAGCCGTTCGTGGTTTGGACTGACCATAAAAATCTTTCCTACGTTCGGAGTGCAAAGCGGCTTAACTCCAGGCAGGCCCGGTGGCAGCTGTTTTTTAACCGGTTTAATTTTACTATCTCTTTTCGACCGGGTTCCCGCAACACTAAGCCTGACGCTTTGTCTCGTCAATTTTCTCCCGACTTTGAGTCTACGGGGGCGGCTACTATCGTCCCCTCGTCCTGTGTGGTGGGGGCCCTGACGTGGGAAATTGAGGGCCTGGTGCGCTGTGCGCAGCTGCGGGAACCAGACCCTGGTTCGGGTCCGCCTGGTAAGCTGTTTGTTCCATCGGCCGTGCGTGCACGCGTTCTGCATTGGGTGCACGCTTCTTGACTCGCCTGTCACCCTGGTGTGCGTCGTACGGTTTCCCTGTTACGGCGCTCCTTTTGGTGGCCCACTTTGGCGAGTGATGCCCGTGGATATGTGCTGGCCTGTGACACCTGTGCGCACAATAAGAGCCGCCACCTGGCCCCTCCCGGGCTGCTGCATCCCCTGCCTGTTCCGGGTCGGCCCTGGTCGCATATTGCGGTGGACTTTGTTACTGGGCTGCCGCGTTCCTCTAACCACTCGGTCATCTTCACCATTGTCGACAGGTTCTCCAAGGCGGCGCATTTTGTCCCTCTATCTAAGCTCCCTTCGGCCCTCGAGACTGCTCGCTTGCTGGTGGACCATGTATTTCGGTTGCATGGGATACCTTTGGACATTGTATCTGACAGGGGGCCTCAGTTTGTTTCTCGGGTGTGGAGGGCTTTTTGTGCTGTTTTGGGGGTGGGGGTGAGCCTTTCCTCGGGCTATCACCCGCAATCTAACGGACAGACTGAGAGGGCTAATCAGCAGCTGGAGTCGGCTCTACGCTGTGTGGCCTCCTCTGACCCCGCTTCCTGGAGTAGTCATCTTGCCTGGATTGAGTACGCTTACAACTCCCTCACCTCAGCGGCTACTGGTTTCTCTCCATTTGAGATCTGTCTTGGATATCAGCCACCGCTGTTTCCTTCTCAGGAGGCGGAGATTGCTGTCCCGGCGGTGCAGGACCATTTACGTCGTTGTCGGCGGATCTGGCGCCGGGCTAAGGCGGTGCTGCTCCAGACTGTGACTCGGACCCGCCGTGCTGCTGATCGGAGGAGGACGCCTGCACCTCGATACACTGTGGGCCAACGGGTTTGGTTGTCCTCTGCGACGATTCCTCTGAAGTGCGTGTCCAGGAAGCTCACTCCTCGCTTCCTGGGTCCTTTCACCATCCAACGCATCATCAACCCTGTTTCTGTGAGGCTGCGGCTGCCGGCCTCCATGAGGGTTCATCCCACATTTCATGTGTCTCAACTCAAGCCTGTTTCTCGCAGCCCGCTGTGCCCGCCCTCGGAACCTCCTCCGCCCGCCCGGGTTGTGGACGGCGGCCCGGTCTATTCGGTCCGGCGGCTGCTGGACGTGCGCCGTCGTGGCCGTGGTTTCCAGTTTTTGGTGGACTGGGAGGGTTATGGCCCGGAGGAGCGCTCCTGGCTCCCTCAGGCCTTTATTGTGGACCCGGGTCTCATTACTGATTTTTACAGGAGGCATCCTGAGAAGCCTGGTGGGCCGCCAGGAGGCGTCCCTTGAGGGGGGGGGGGTACTATTAGGAGTTGGTGGTATGTGTGTTGGTGTTTCTGGGGTTTATTTTCCTTTTTCGGCACAGGTAGGCGGGGGCGGTGTTTGACGGCATGCCGGCACACCTGCGGCGCATCGGACGTCATCAGTGGGAGCATTTAGGGAGCTGAGTGATGGACGTCTGATGTCGGATTATTGTCGTTCCCATAAGTGCCTGTCTCGCCGCCTGCTCGCCTGCCTGTTTCTTTGTGCGCTGGCCCATTTTTGGATCTATGACAGAGACTTACCTGGCGCTGGCCTGCGATCGTTGTTACTCCTGTATCCTGGTGTTTCAAGTAAGCTCTCCAACTCTCTCCGTTCATTTCAGTTTCATTCTCGATTCTCGCCGGTTATCCGTTAATTCTGTTTTGTCCCTCGTTCTCAGGTAGCTCTGGTTTGCCCATCTATCTGTCTGCATACCTCGGCTCCGTTCCATTCCCCCTCGGCTCTGTTTTTTTGCACATTTACCTGGTCATTGTATATAGCCCCGTCCCCCTGTAAATATTTCCTGACCACTGTTAATAAATCTGCTTCACCGCTGTTCTGTGCCTGTGTGTGTTTCTGCCACTGAATCCATCTGTTTAAATGCACCTAACAAATACTTGGACACTGCTAGCATAATGGACAGGGTTTTTGACAGGGCTCCCACACAATCGCAATGGAGGAGGTTGAAGCATCGCCAAATATGCTTCCAAACTAACTTCCTTCCAAGCCAAAGACTAGAACATATGATGAAGCATATCTTGACTTTGGCTTCACCTGCACAACACATGTCGTGCCAAGGTAGGTCTCCCTGACAGAATTCGTTTCCCCTGCGTCCGGAGCACACGCTGGGCTGTCCAAATAATGGACAAACAGAATCCCGCATTCTTGATTTTTAGTTCACAAACACCGCTTATAGCGTCTAACTACTCCTGAAACTTTGGAGATTTTAGCTTTTTACACAGTAAAATTACAGGAGGATAAAATTAATTATATGTCTCTGTGAAGGTTCTCAGTCATCCAGGTCATCGCAGTCTGCAAAGAAAAGCGTCTGGACTTCTTTAAGTTGTGCTTGAAGACGTTTCACCTCTCATCCGAGAAGCTTCTTCAGTTCTAAGGTCAAATGGCCGAGAGTCCCAGATTTAAACCCAGTGGGAGTATCCCCCCAAGGAGGGACAAAGGACCCCCTGGTGATCCTCTAATCACATGCGCCAAGGTGTGAAAGCGGGTGTGGGACCTAATCAGCCAGGGTTTCAGGTGAGCTCATTGTGAAACCTGGCCCCACCTTGTCATGTGAATTCCTGAGGTCAGATGGCCCAGGATGTGAGTGCGCGTTAAGGCGTCTGGGGAGGGAACTCAAAACTGGATTATAGATGGCAGACAGTTGGTGTCGTAAACCACCGCCTCTGTTCAAAGATGGTCGCTCACAGTGGACATAGATGGCCTCTTTCACTCCTCTTTCAAACCATCTGTCCTCTCTGTCCAATATGTGAACATTGGCATCCTCGAAAGAGTGACCTTTATCCTTAAGATGCAGGTGGACTGCTGAGTCTTGTCCTGTGGAGGTGGCTCTTCTATGTTGTGCCATGCGCTTGTGAAGTGGCTGTTTGGTCTCGCCAATGTAGAGGTCTGGGCATTCCTCGCTGCACTGTGTACAGTGCATACACCACGTTGTTAAGTCTGTGTTTTGGAGTTTTGTCTTTCGGGTGAACCAGTTTGTGTCTGAGTGTGTTGCTGGGTCTGAAGTACACTGGGATGTCGTGCTTGGAGAAAACTCTCCTGAGTTTCTCTGATACACCGGCTACATAGGGGATGACAACGTTGTTGCGTCTGTCTTTCTTATCCTCCCTCGCTGGTGTCTGATCTTCTTTTCTAAGAAAAGAAAAAAAAAAAGAAAAAAAAAAGAATCCCCTATGTAGCCAGTGTATCAGAGAAACTCAGGAGAGTTTTCTCCAAGCACGACATCCCAGTGTACTTCAGACCCAGCAACACACTCAGACACAAACTGGTTCACCTGAAAGACAAAACTCCAAAACACAGACTTAACAACGTGGTGTATGCTGTACAGTGCAGCGAGGAATGCCCAGACCTCTACATTGGCGAGACCAAACAGCCACTTCACAAGCGCATGGCACAACATAGAAGAGCCACCTCCACAGGACAAGACTCAGCAGTCCACCTGCATCTTAAGGATAAAGGTCACTCTTTCGAGGATGCCAATGTTCACATATTGGACAGAGAGGACAGATGGTTTGAAAGAGGAGTGAAAGAGGCCATCTATGTCCACTGTGAGCGACCATCTTTGAACAGAGGCGGTGGTTTACGACACCAACTGTCTGCCATCTATAATCCAGTTTTGAGTTCCCTCCCCAGACGCCTTAACGCGCACTCACATCCTGGGCCATCTGACCTCAGGAATTCACATGACAAGGTGGGGCCAGGTTTCACAATGAGCTCACCCGAAACCCTGGCTGATTAGGTCCCACACCCGCTTTCACACCTTGGCGCATGTGATTAGAGGATCACCAGGGGGTCCTTTGTCCCTCCTTGGGGGGATACTCCCACTGGGTTTAAATCTGGGACTCTCGGCCATTTGACCTTAGAACTGAAGAAGCGTCTCGGATGAGAGGTGAAACGTCTTCAAGCACAACTTAAAGAAGTCCAGACGCTTTTCTTTGCAAACTCCTTTGACTTAATTATATGTTGTTTGTTAAAATAATCCGGTCTGGATACCACGTCACAACAATAAATATATAATTTTCTGTTGTAACCTTCAAACTGAACGGTAATGTAACGACACTCATTTTTCACTTTTTCACAAAAATAAAACATCGCTACTTCCATGGTCAGTGATACCCACCTTGGCACAACACTGATCATGCCACAATTTTTGTTCCCCCGGTTCGAATCACAGACAAACGGTATCCCACAGTTGTTTATGTTTTTAAACTAGTGCTGTCAATGTTAATGCATTAGGGTCATCACTATTAACGTGTTTAAAATTTTTAACATACTCAACCCGTCTGGAGCGCAGAATGGACAAACTTCGGACAAACTGCCCGAAATACGTTGACACAAACATTGCAGGGATTTTGAGCCAGCCTGCACTCCAGATGAGTTAATTGTTAATCGTGTTAGTCATGATGACGGTGTTAGCGCACTTAAGATAAGAGGGATAAGATAAGACTTTATTGGTCCCACGTTGGGGAAACTTTTTTGTTACCTCAGCTCAGGTACAGATCGCAGAAAGAAAAATACAAAAAGTTCAAATAAAATACAAACAAATATAAAATAAGTAAGATAATACACTATATACAATGGTAGCATACACAGTATGTGATTATGGATATGGTTGTGGAAATAGACAAGACAAACTATTAACTATATAGTTATAACATAAATATTCTACCACTACTATTCCTATGTAAGTAATAGATATCTATAAGTATAGACATGTACTCGCACACACACAAGTACACACTAAATATACATATGTATATATATACATACACATATACCTGCACATGTCCATACACATAGAAGTTGCATTATGCATGAAGTGGTGACCGTGGATGTCCACAATGTCCAGTGACATGACATCGTGATTGAGGAGTTATAGAGTCTAACTGCTGTTGGGATGAATGATCTGCGAAAGTGCTCCTTCCTGCAGCGAGAGTGTTTCAGTCTCTGACTAAAGGAGCTGCTCTGCACACTCAGATTAATGCAGAGGGCGAGGTGGGTTGTTCATGATGGATGTCAGCTTTACTAACATCCTCCTCTCGCCCACTGCCTCCACAGATTTCAGAGCACATCCCAGCGCAGAGCTAGACCTGCGCACCAGTTTGTCAATCCTGCTTCTGTCCCTGTCTGTGCTTCCACTCCCCCAGCAGGTCACTGCATAGAAAAAGGCACATGCTACCACAGTGTGATAGAATGTCCTTAACAGAGTCCTGAAGACTCCAAAGGACCTCAGTCTCCTCAGCAGATGGAGTCGACTCTGGCCCTTCTTATACAAGACGTCTGTATTTGTAGTCCAGTCCAGTGAGAGAGATGTGTGTGTGTGTGTGTTGAATCAGCTGCTAGTTGACAAGAGACACCCAGAATGGCTAACTGATGGCTGGACAGTCCTGATCCTCGAGAACCCCAAGAATGGACCGGTCCCATCCAACTACCGGCCAATAACCTGCCTCAGTACCACATGGAATCTCCTGTCAGGCATCATCTAAGATGAACAGGCACATGGCTCAATACATGAGTGGGGAAAGGAATTGGCAAGAATACCAGAGGCGCAAAACACCACCTACTGGTAGACAGAGCAGTTGCTCGAGACAGCAAGACTAGGCTGACCAACCTGTGCACTGCCTGGATTACAAGAAGGCCTATGACTCGATGCCCCACACCTGGATCCTGGATTGCCTAGACCTATACAAGATCAACAAGATCCTAAGAGCCTTCATCAGTGTGCTACTGGAAAGCATACAAAGCATCCATTAAACACATGCAAAATTATTTTGTGAAAAATAATTGTTTTTTCATCTTGTTCTTCCTGCTCTTATACAATCTCTGGATCCTCTCTGGATCCTCCTTACACATTCTTTGCACTGACAAGCACAAATGATGGCATTGTGCTCGAGTAGAAAATAACAATAAATGTGTTCTTGTAATGCTTATTATAGGACCAAGTTGGGGATCCAAATTCATAACAGTATATCACAATGCTTATTTATGTGAATTCATCATCAGTGAATGTGGTCAAAGTAGAAGCTACAATGACTTTATAATTTTTCGTTCACTTCAGTTTCAAGTTATTTATTTTAAAAGAACACTGTAATAGTTACATTCAAAAAATGTTATGCCAACCATGATTTATTGTCATTGGCAGATGGTAATTGGCAGTCTAGCTAAATTAAAGAGTCTGTAGAATTATTTTTAGGATGGCAGAGTTACTAAAATCAGCTATTAATAAAATATTATTAAAAACTTTTAAAAGTGCTGTTTCAGTGCTCTGTAGCACTTTGAAAATAGACCGAAATGTTTATGAGATGCCATTAATTTCCAGAAAAGCCTGGAGCTGAAAGAAAACAATTTTCTCTAGGACTTCGGACAGGAAGGGGAGTTTAGACATTGGTCTAAAATTTGAGGGAACTGTTGCATCAAGATTTTTTTTTTTTTTTTTTGAGAAATGGGTGCATCATGGCATGCTTAAGATCAGCTGGAGCAGTTAGAAGAGAAGTGTTAATAATGGATAAAACACTAGGTCTAGAGTGTTTGACACATGTGATCAAGATTGGGCTGGAGGACCAATAGTGATGCTGTTATAAACAGACTCTAGTTTCTAATGAAGGTCACATTATTTAAGATCATCAGGACAATTACTCTTAGTGCAGCCTAGATCCCGGCTAAAGACCAGAAGTGATCGGGCTTTTGCCCTGGCAGCCCCGAGCCTCTGGAACAATCTTCCTGCTGCTATTCGCGCCTCTGATTCCATCTATTTATTTAAATCTCAGTTAAAAACTTACCTGTTTGACCAAGTGTTTTCAGTTAGCTAGTGCACATCCTCTATATTTTACCCTTATGTTATTTATCTTCTACTAATGTTCTACTGTATAAATACCCCCACCTTATATTTATGAATACCCAGTAATTTTATCTTCTAAACCATGCTCTAATGTTTTATTTCTTATTTTGTCTGTACTTTTTGGGTCTTTTTGTACTCTGTTATAGCCTTTTATCTTATATCTTATGTTTAACCTTGTTGTGAAGCACTTTGGTGTACCTTCGGTTTTAAATGTGCTATATAAATAAAGTTTTATTGTATTGTTATTAAGAGCTAGAAACATACTCTGACGGGTAAAATTAAGTGGCAAATCATCCTACCTTTGTTAATAAGAGCTAGAAACATACTCTGACGGGTAAAATTAGGTGCCAAACCATGATACCTTTGTGAATGTGACCTACAAGCATACTTTAATGGGTAAAATGAAGTGGCAAACCGTCCTGGCTTTATGAATATGAACTACAAGCATACTCTGATGGGCAAAGCTAAGTGGCAAACCGTCATACCTACTTAAGTTTCTGCTGGAATTACTCCGTGACAGCAGAAATGTGCATAAACTACTTACGGTAGGACGTTTTGCCAAAGTAGGATGGTTTGTCAGAACAGCGTTGCTAACACAATGCATCAGAGCCAGTTCCGTCAGCAATTGCCATTTTTAGCCAAGTTACAGACACGTGACTTGATTATGCTGGTTTTTGATTGGTGGAACTGACACGAAGTTGTTACCTTGATTTTATTGGCTCAAACAATTAAAAATAAGTGGCAATCATGCAAATTGGGCAGAGTTTAAAGTGTCCATTTAAACCGTCTATTGCTAAGGGGGAATGTTCCCCGCTGCCTGTGAATGTGAGGATAATTCTTAAAAAAATATTTTAAAAACACAAGCATTTTTAGGCATGTAAATAAAATGAAATATTTTCTGCTGTTTAATACCTAAAAAGTTAACTCAGATATGGTTAAGACCTTTGGGCACAAAGTGCAGACACAAAACACAGACAAAGGCTTGAAAGAATGATAGGATACACAATGTTTAAAACATATTCATTCAGGTTAGTTCCACTTCATATGTTTCTTCTGGTTATTCAAACCCCCCTGCATTTGTTCTTTGCCAAACCAGTGACACCACCAGTTGAGAGTCACTGCTGGTGTTCCATACAGACTTTAAATTTCACCTCTAATTGTTTTATGACAGTAGCTTGAGTGTTGATAAAGTTGTGTACAATAGCCTTTTCTTAGCCCTTTTCTGACTTATTTTAACAGGCAGTTTAAACAATTTTGCAATTCACACAGCTTAAATAGATATCGTGTGCTAACCTTTATGTGTGTGTTTTTCAGATGATGCATTTCAGGAATACTTTGTAAATACTTGTCCAAGCCTCCAAATAATCAGTTGTTCTGAATTTAATAAATCCTCTTAACCTTGTTTTTTCTTCCCAGCCAAATAAAATGTTCCACAGAAAACTACAATATGGAAGGTCATCTTGCAGGACTCAATAAATAGGTATAGGTAGGTTTTTCAAATGTCATACTTTGTGTAATCACAGTTGTGTTGACACTGTTACGCAACTGATATAGTATATGGTTTGATGACATTGCCAATGTTTACAGAGCAGCAGGCGTATTTTATCATTTGAGAGAATGGGTAACTGGAATGTCACGCCTTTAATATTTTCCTGTTTGCACACTATCAGCTGACAGCAGATTAACCTATATTACAGGCTCCTTTATTAAATCTATAGATCACTACTGTATGGAACCACAGATGGAAAATGTGTTTTATAGTCATGGATCCTTCTTCAGTTTTACACTGGATATAAAATGCAGAATGCAGTGGGTTTGTGTGTGATTAGGGCTAGTGGTGTTTGGTATTGATCGTAAATACAGCAGTGGCAGTATTGCCAATAATACTGATACCAATGCTACAAATTTTTTAAGGCACTTTATGTAGGAGAGACTGGCATGTCATGGTTTATGAAATTAATCATCACTTGTTTGACAAATCTGAACACATTTTAATGACCACCAGAACTCCAGAATAATTAGTTAACATAATAAAACACATACATGAAATATATTTGACAGTCAACACAAAAAGGTTATTATATTCAGACATTTTTCATACTTCATGTTTTAGGTATATTTTTCAGCTCCAATACAATAATTTATTTAACACAAGTCAGTGGCCTGAATATATTATCTAAATGTCTACAGGCAATCAGTCTGCTTACCTAACAACTTAGATGGCCAATAACAACTTCCCATTAAGTAATGCTGAAGAACCGAATAAAAAATTATTTTAACCACTACATGAAGTACCTTGTTGTTCTTTGCCTGTTAGAAAGGACAGTAAGACTGGGCTCTGTCTGTGGGCTCTGTGCCACAGTCTGAGTCTGTCGAAGGGATTTCCTTCCTCCCATCTTCATCTTTTGCTGCTTGTTCCAGCATTTACAACTGTAAATTACTTCTTACATGATGCGCTGCTTTCTCACTCATTGCAGCCTGCATTTCACTGCTCAGTGCCATAGACTCAAGTGATAGTTAAACACAGCAGAACATGGAGGAGGGGATGGAGCAGCATGTACCTGCATGAGAGGAGCAGTGTTTACACAGAGATGCCTATGATCTGATAAACAGGAACAATGCCGTGAGCTTGGTAATTATATTAAAATATTACACCAATACCAGTGTTGGTCTCTACATTATCGTTATTTGGCTTGGTCTAGCCACCTCTATAGTTAAAACAATTTAAAGAGCCTGAAGTTTCCCTGGGCCAGTTCAACCATACAATATTGTACCAAACATTAGAAAAAAATTTGAGCTAAAGTTTTAATATTTTTTCAGATGCACATTTTGGAATGTTTTTTCATTTGTTTGAAGTGAAACATTTGTGATGTTCTAAATTGCATTTAGATCATTAAATTGTCACATATGACTAACAGCTTAAAATTTTGCTTTTAGCAGGCAGGTTGTTTTTACTTATTTTCTAGTAGAAAGGGAAATGGATAGCAGAAATTAAGTTGCGAGAATTTTGACCTTTGACTCTGGGAAGTACACCAAAACAACTGTGGAAGACTAGAAGGGAATGAGAGATCAGAAAACTTGACACCTGGAATTAAAAAAAAGAAAAGAAAGAAAATTCATCAGGACCCTGATGACGAAAATTCAAGTAACAAGGATCTGACAGAGAGTAGAGGTAGGAACCTATCCTTGTTTGATGAAAAACAGGTGCTGGTGCTAAACTCTTGAAACAGCTAGTACAGCCACTTCTCCAGAAGGGGGTGATTGGAGAGGTGTGCCAGCATCCATACATACACCAACCTGCAGGTAAGGAAATGGGAAAGAGAGAAAGAGCAGAAGAGAACAGGCACAGAGGGAGAAAGAGAATAAAAGACATGCTTGACTATGACATTCTAATATAATTTTGGTTGTACTATAGATGTAAATCAGAATTAACAATTAATTAATTTCTTTCAATATTTTAACATTTGTGTTTGGATTGGAATGTTTGCAGACTTTACAGTCGCTGTGTCCAGTGGCGGTCCTAGCCTGTTTGGCGCCCCGGGCGAACACTCCCTCTGGCGCCCCCCTCCCGACACACACAGACACCCATAAAACATATTAAGGATTGTACATTAACATAAAACTGTTGTCGGAACGATAATGAATTTCACCAGAGAAACATATACACACACACGTATATGAAGAGAGAGAGTATGTATAGTATGCAAACAGCTACCAAACAGCCATTATAATTTGTCATATAATGAAATAGAACAAATCAACAATTGACAATGACTAATTAATATTGTGCTGAACACAGTCCAAAAGATTCAGTAAGCTACATCAGTGTCTACTGTTTACTATCATAGCCAAGTGACTAACAAACGTAAACAGACGTTTTCACTATCCCTACTAATTAATGTTATCTTGTTGTATCTCTGTTGTGGTCAGTGCTATCCTCTATGCTGTTGCATGCTGAGGCAGCAGGTTGAGGGTCACAGACTCCAACAGACTAAATAAACTGATCCACAAGGCCAGTAATATTGTGGGGATGGAGCTGGACATCATTAGGGTGGTGTCTGAGAGGCAGATGTTGTCCAAGATAAAGACAATGTTAGATAATACCTCCCACCCACTCCATGACATACCGACTAGTCACAGAAGCACGTTCAGTGAGAGACTGAGATTACCCATGATGCACCACTGACCGACACAGGAAATCATTCCTGCCTGTGGCCATCTCCCTGTACAACTCCTCCATCTAACACACTGTGAACACTGCAATAGTTACATCCTTTTTACACACGCTCTTTTCTACTCTGGAATATTCTTGTCAATTTTCTTGATATTTATTTATAATCACCTCTGTTAATCCTTGATATTTATAACTGAGTGACCTGTATATATTAGTGCTATTTCTTAATTGTGTAAAATCTGTAACATAATGTATTGTTTGGAGTTTAGTCTTTTACTGTTACTATTTTTACCATTTCTTCTTGGAGCAACTGTAATCCACATAATTTCCTTAGGGATTAATAAAGTATTCTGAATATGATTCTGATTGTTTCAGGATACATGACCTGCCTTTATCTAGTGACACATCTGCTTACCTGTAACTTTGGCTCGTTTCTCCTCCTCTTCTTTTCTCTTTTTTCTAAACTGAGGACCTGATGACTTTGAACTTTTCTTGTCTATCTTCCATTGGTTTTAATTTTGCACTCCAGCATGAACACCCATCCCCCAACTCGAGGATCACCACAACATAACCTAACAGACCTACACCTTAGTTCACAGATTCACTTTGTCTAGGATGTATTTCTGGGATTTCGCACAACCCAGGATTCAAATCATGAATACATAATGGGCTTGGATTTACAACATTATGAATGAAATGTGCTCTATTTGGAAACTCCCCTCCCCTTTCGACGGGTTGTGTGAGACTTTAAATTATCAAACTGTAAATTACAAACTTTAAATTGTTATTGATCCCTTTACCCCGAGTCCTAAAGTGTATATTTATTTTCTTACTGTTCTTATATTTATTGTTTGTTTTCTTGCACTGCTGTAACTGGAGCCTGGTCGTCTCGTCTCTCTATATACTGGACTGTATGTAGCGGAGATGACAATAAAGTTTACTTTGATTTCAGCAGAAAGCAGGCGCACCGAGGGCTCTCGCGCTCACTTTTCGCATACAGAATTTCGAAAAAACATCGGTGCAAATTATAAGTCTGTATCATAATGTCTGGTGTTTTCGTGTTTGTTGTTTTGTTTTTATTTTGTTTTATTTTGCGAGTTGGTTATTAGATGCTGCTCCATCCAGCCAGAGAATCCCCCACCGCCCCGCCCTCTCCTCCCTGTGCCGCAAGTAGCAGGCGCACCTCGCAAACGGAGGGCGCCCTTACGGTGCGTTCACACCGAACGCGATAGAGGCGGCCAGAGCGTCAGGTTTACATGTAAAGTCAATGGAAAGAGCGCGATGACACGCGATTGCGCGTCCGGCGAAAATTCGGAAGCAGATTTGCGTCGCGAAAATGCCAAAACCTGTGAAACGCGCGTCAGTGTACCGCGTCTGGCGCGTTTGACTCGCGAAAAAAACCACGCGCGTGAGTTTTTGTGTTGCATTTTGTGCATAGGCGTGTTTCGCCTATACCGCTCGAGTTGGAAAATCTGAACTCCGGCGTCAATTCGCGCCGCGACAACCAATCAGGAGGCTGGTGAAGTGGCTCTGACCTAGGTACTGACGCGTACTATCCCGCTATTTTCACACTGATGTACAAATACCTTTCCGCTAACAAGATAATGTGTTTATTCAGAGGACATCTGCAGGAGAAAGTGGAAGAGCCTCAGGGACACATATAATAAGGAGAAGAGGACAGAGAAGGAGAAGAGGAGTGGGTCTGCAGCAGGATTGGGGAAGAGATGGAAGTTCTTCGCGGTCATGGGGTTTCTGGACCCCTTCCTCACCCCGCGGGAGACTAGCGGCAATATGGTGCGGACCGTGGAGAACTTCCCCCCCGAGGACCAGGGACAGCCCGGAGAGGCAGCAGGGGAGTGTCAGTCAGAAGGACAAGGTTTACAGTGAATTAATGTAGGCAGTTAATTTATGCGTGTTGTCATATAGGAATATATTTTGTTTATTAATAAAACAGTATACAGTGGTCCCGCTGTTCACCCGTCACATTTCGCTGATTTTTGTTATTGCACCGTACAGCTTTCAACAATGTGCATTGCATTCTGCAGCCTGATTGACAAATCTCCTCTGTGTCGTGTCTCCTGCGCTTGCCAAACTTATCATGTTTGGTTTTGATAACCATCACGTCCAATAGAAAAAACAGCACAAAAACACTCATAAGTATGACCCTCATTCGGAGATACACACCTGCACCGGGAGGGAAAAAGGCGCACGAAAGTGGCGCGCAGACGGAGAAAAAGCACAGCATAATAAAACTTCCTCCCACATTCCTCCCACATTTCCGGTTCACGCGCGTCAAAATATGCAATTTTGACGCGCGATGGATTTTTCTTGGACACGCGTTGAGGTGCGAATGTGCACGCGTCAAATTAGGGGCGTTTGGGGCGTTTTCGCTCGCGCCTATCGTGTTCGGTGTGAACAGACCGTTACTCCCAGCAAATGGGCGATAGAAAGCCGATCGGTGTCTATGCCATTCACAAAATGCGCTGGCTGACGTCGGGGCAGCATGAGTACGAGCAAAAAAATTTTTTTGCCGATGCCTGTGATGCCACCCCCCACCACGATGCCTCCCCGGGCAACCGCCCGTGTCAAAAACCGCTACTGGCTGTGTCTTTAGCTTTGTTTAGCTCTGTCCTCCAGTCCAAGCTGACTACTGAAATACGGATCACACAATCAGTCCCAGTGGCTCTGCCAACCTTCTGGCACTGCCCCTGGAATCCACTGTACCACCTGTCCTCTGCAGTGGAGCCGCAGACCACACTCCACCACATTCTCAAAAGTAATTTTGTCTGTAGCATCGTGTTATATGGGATCAGTACAAACTATTTTAAAAGTTGTAAATTTTAAAAGTTTTAATCCATAATAAAGTGCTGTCAAGTAGTATTTAGATTGCCTTTTCTATTAATGAGATTTGTGTTTCTGTAATTATTCCTTTTTCTACTAAACAACTGAGCACTAAACTACTGAGTTATTCATTGTTCTTGCCGGTTGGCTTTGTAAAATCAAACAATAATCTAAAATGTAACCTGCAATCAGTTTATGACTACATCTGGCTAATATTGGCCGTTCATATGCTAGCACATCCACACCTTCTCTGTCAACATTCATTTCAGTGTCAATAGGAATGTTCCATCACAGCACAGCTGTTATGATTACCCTGATGGTAACTGTCAAATGATGACTTATACAGACTGTAATCATGCTAATTTTAACATGTTTTAATTGGCTAATTGAAAGTGAACATGATTTCATCCCAGATGATTTTGATCAACATGCACTCTTACTGTACATTGAAGCACTGAATCCAACACATACTAACTCGCAACTGATTACCAGAGGTGTGGACTCGAGTCACATGACTTGGACTCCAGTCAGACTCGAGTCATTAATTTTATGACTTTAGACTTGACTTGAAAAAAGGTTGTAAGACTTGTGACTTGACTTGGACTTTTACACCAGTGACTTGGGACTTGAATTGGACTTGAACCTGTTTACTTGAAAAGACTTGATATTTACCCAAATCTAAAATTTAACATACATATTATATAAAAAGTGAGGACCATTAATTCACTTTATTCATTCATTCATTCTTACCACACTCCGTATGTATGTGAGCGTGGGCTGTAGCACAGCCAATCAAATTAACCAGATTTGAAAAAAACAAGAACAAAAACGCTCGAGCCAAAAATGCTTCCAAGAGTAATTTCTTTCGGGTATATAAACTACGAAGTAGTCAACAAAAAACGAAATGCAATATGCAAAACATGCAAGAAGAGAATCACAGACGGAGATGGAACAACTTCCAACTTTGTCCGACATTTGAAGTTGCATAAAGAACGGTAGGTGGTGCTTTTTTTTTTTTTTTTTTTTTGCTACGATGAGACAGCTGACTTAGCTAACTTCATCTTATTAGCAAATGTTCTTCGGGCTACGTTGATGATACTGTTTGGCTTTAACAGGTATGATATGTTTGTCATGCTATTTTAAATCCGGTCCTGCAAGCGCATCCAAGAATAACATGCAACTTGTTAGCTCAGAATTGTCGGTGAATGGTGAGCAGGGTCCGTTTCAGAAAGTGGGTTCTGTAGCTGTACTCAGTCTCTCTCCGTCTCCTCCCCATCATTAACCCCGTAGATTTAACCCAGTTTAGACTGACAAATATTTATTTTACCATCACATCACAATTCAAAATCACTGTGTTTAATTTGCAATTAGTGTATGGTCGTGTTTAACATTTGCATGTCTGAGCCAGGGAAAAATTTTTTTTTGGTTAGAAAATCTGGCCCACCTTAGTGTGTAATTGAGTAGTCCTGCTATACATGGCCTTTTTCTTCTGTCATTTATGTCAATACATCAAATAAAATACTTTGATCTTATATTATTAGCTGTTGTTTATTTGCAAAGGTTATTCTCAACAGGGATGCTAGACAAAAACGGCGTTTTCTACAGACAGCCTAGCATACGCTCTCCACTTGCGAGTGAAAAAAGAAAAACACCCCTTCCCTATTGGTGTTAGAGTTTACCATGTCAGCCAATCAAAAAAAATGATAAGGCAACATGTGACATTTGGTTGTTTAGGGAGAAGGGGAAGTTTTTAGGAGTGACACCCGCGACGGAAAGCGGGCGAGCGAAAGAAAGAGAGAGAGAGAGTTTTCATATGTGAGACATTAGTGACGTTTAGCGTGTTTGGAGGCTATAGTTAGTTTGTTGTGTAGTTATTGTTTTGTATTGTGTGTCGGTTAGACTGCTGAATTTCATATTTGATCTAAAAAAGCTGTCAAAGGCAGATTCCAGTGTAAACGCTGTCTCCACATAGAAAACTGGACTGTTGCACCTCCAGTTGTCAGACCTGCAGGGTTTAGGCCTGTGGTGTTATCCTCTGTCTTATACTGAACACAAACTACATTTTTTGGACTGGCACAAATAATTTGTGTGCCTTCTTATTTGATGCAGCACACCTGATTGTTCTGTAAATAGATTTAAATGGTTATATAAAAAACGCCTGAGGCCTTGGCTGCATTTTTAGGTAAATAGTACCATATAACTTTGTTGTTTGCAAAACTTGTGCATAATTTTGAGAAATGTACAATTTCTATTTGCATTTCAAGTTATGAAAATGATTCGTTAAACATGTAAAAAAAATATAACTTTTTTCTACTCGGATTCTGAATTTTTTGTCTGAATTTAGATCAACTGTGCTAATATAGTATACCAAAATGAAAAAAATAACTCAAATTTCAGATATTTGAGGTTGTGCTGTAAATAATGATACCAAACAAGGCAAGAAAAACATATTTTAAAAGTGAAATATAGAAGTAAAATCAAAAGTAGTCAAGAACGGCCAATTATACCCGGGACCCCAGAGGGTTAAAAAAAAGACTTGAAAGGACTTGAAATTCAAAGTTTCGGACTTGGGACTTGACTTGAAAGTTGTCTGTCTTGACTTGCGACTTGACTCTGACTTGCTTGACTTTACTTGAGACTTGACTTGTGACTTGAGGATAAAGACTTGGGACTTACTTGAGACTTGCAAAACAATGACTTGGTCCCACCTCTGCTGATTACATATTTATGTGTGGTCAGTGGCTGAAGCAAAAACTCGGGTGTGGGAGGAGTTCGGAGAAGCCATGGAAAAAGACTTTCGGACTGCCTCGAAGAGATTCTGGCAAACCATCAGGCGGCTCATAATTAGAGCTAGATAACGCATCTGCAGTTACATTGTCAGTGTTTTAACATTAATCTATGGCTTACAATCCTGCAGAGCAGACCAGTGCACAATTCTCTTGTTTGTGTTTTGCATCACAAGAAAAAAAAACACTGGTCACAGTTATTGTTTTTGAATTATGGTCAGTGAAAACTTGAATAGGTTTCAAAGTATATTCTATTCACACTTGAAAGCTCTTCAAAGCAAGCAACAAGGCAAGGACATCTTTTTTAATTGTGCTGTAGTTTAGCTGATGTTGTACTTTTAGAGCAATAGCAGGTGGGGTGATCTAACCCAGCAGTCCCCAACCTTTTTTGCGCCACGGACCAGTTTAATGTCAGACAATATTTTCACAGGCCAGCCTTTGGGGTGACCCAGATAAATACAACAAAATAAAATGATACGACCAAGACAAAAACTGTGGTGTTTTGTATACATAATAAACTCGAATTCACTGTGTAATTGTGTAACTTTATTGGCACCATTCCCCTGAAAAGGCCAACAACATTGAGAGTAACATCCTCCTCTCTGCCCCTTAATGCTCTCTGGTTGCTATGGTAATGCGTAAACATTTCTTTCAAAATAAGACGTACAACTACAACACGTGAAAAGACCCAGGGAAACCAAGTTAATGATAAAAACCCTGAAAACCATAAATTTCACACCTGAGCCTCAACTCTCGCGGCCAGGTGTCAAACGACTCATGGACCGGTACCGGTCCGTGGCCCGGGGTTGGGGACGGCCACACCAGTCTACTAGAAAGCAATGCTGTCTAGGTACTAGTATCAACCTTATATTTAAAGGAAAGGCTGAAATTTTATGAAGCTAGTACATTACATAGCAAACATAATCACAACCTGATAAGCAGGAGACCAAACAATGGTCCAGGTAGCCACTGTGTTCACAAAATTGGACCAACGTAATGCATAATATTTAGTCCACAACCACGAGGGCAATGAGTAGAAGTAGACCTGAAAACCAGACCCATGTGCGCAGTGTCCTACAGCTGCTTCTGGAGAACCGTCTATGGCCACGTCTACACTAAGAGTTTTTTTAAATTGACTGACAATGAGGTGGAGTTGTTGCTGCGATTAACACAAAAGTACAAAGTTGCAAAAGCAAGTGAGAATTAAAGAATTTGAAGAAAAGCTAAACGTATTAGTGTGGACATGACTTACAGTGGCTTGCAAAAGTATTCGGCCCCCTTGAACTTTTCCACATTTTGTCACATTACAGCCACAAACATGAATCAATTTTATTGGAATTCCAGGTGAAAGACCAATACAAAGTGGTGTACACGTGAGAAGTGGAACGAAAATCATACATGATTCCAAACATTTTTTACAAATAAACTGCAAAGTGGGGTGTGCGTAATTATTCAGCCCCCTGAGTCAATACTTTGTAGAACCACCTTTTGCTGCAGTTACAGCTGCCAGTCTTTTAGGGTATGTCTCTACCAGCTTTGCACATCTAGAGACTGAAATCCTTGCCCATTCTTCTTTGCAAAACAGCTCCAGCTCAGTCAGATTAGATGGACAGCATTTGTGAACAGCAGTTTTCAGATCTTGCCACAGATTCTCGATTGGATTTAGACACCAGACAGGTCAGGGATAAAGTAATATAGAAATTTAAAGCAGGCTTAGGCTACAAAAAGATTTCCCAAGCCTTGAACATCCCACGGAGCACTGTTCAAGCCATCATTCAGAAATGGAAGGAGTATGGCACAACTGTAAACCTACCAAGACAAGGCCGTCCACCTAAACTCACAGGCCGCACAAGGAGAGCGCTGATCAGAAATGCAGCCAAGAGGCCCATGGTGACTCTGGACGAGCTGCAGAGATCTACAGCTCAGGTGGGGGAATCTGTCCATAGGACAATCGTGCACTGCACAAAGTTGGCCTTTATGGAAGAGTGGCAAGAAGAAAGCCATTGTTAACAGAAAATCATAAGAAGTCCCGTTTGCAGTTTGCCACAAGCCATGTGGGGGGCACAGCAAACATGTGGAAGAAGGTGCTCTGGTCAGATGAGACCAAAATGGAACTTTTTGGCCAAAATGCAAAACGCTATGTGTGGCGGAAAACTAACACTGCACATCACTCTGAACACACCATCCCCACTGTCAAATATGGCGGTGGCAGCATCATGCTCTGGGGGTGCTTCTCTTCAGCAGGGACAGGGAAGCTGGTCAGAGTTGATGGGAAGATGGATGGAGCCAAATACAGGGCAATCTTGGAAGAAAACCTCTTGGAGTCTGCAAAAGACTTGAGACTGGGGCGGAGATTCACCTTCCAGCAGGACAACGACCCTAAACATAAAGCCAGGGCAACAATGGAATGGTTTCAAACAAAACATATCCATGTGTTAGAATGGCCCAGTCAAAGTCCAGATCTAAATCCAATCGAGAATCTGTGGCAAGATCTGAAAACTGCTGTTCACAAACGCTGTCCATCTAATCTGACTGAGCTGGAGCTGTTTTGCAAAGAAGAATGGGCAAGGATTTCAGTCTCTAGATGTGCAAAGCTGGTAGAGACATACCCTAAAAGACTGGCAGCTGTAATTGCAGCAAAAGGTGGTTCTACAAAGTATTGACTCAGGGGGCTGAATAATTATGCACACCCCACTTTGCAGTTATTTATTTGTAAAAAATGTTTGGAATCATGTATGATTTTTGTTCCACTTCTCACGTGTACACCACTTTGTATTGGTCTTTCACCTGGAATTCCAATAAAATTGATTCATGTTTGTGACTGTAATGTGACAAAATGTGGAAAAGTTCAAGGGGGACGAATACTTTTGCAATCCACTGTATATGTTAACGCAGAGAAGTGTGAATTTCACGCCTCCACAGTCTCTTTCCTGGGCTTTTGTTATTTAAGGAGGGCAGGTGAAGACAGACCCAGCCAAGGTTCAGAAAATTGCTGAGTGGCTGGTCCAAGCCTCATAGAAACAGCTCCAATGCTTCTTGGGATTTGCCAACTTTTACTGATGCTTCATCAGAGATTACAGTAAGGTAGCAGTGCCACTTTCTAGACTTACGTCTCTCAAAGTTCAGTTTGTTTGGTTCACAGAGGCGGATCCAGCATTCTCAAGATGAAAGACTCTGTTCACCTCAGCGCCATTGTTGGTACATCCCGACACTAGATTACCTTTTGTGGTAGAGGTGGACACCTGGGTAGCTGGGGTTGAAGCTCTCTTTTCCCAGCGCTTTGGACTCCCCTGCAGAACGCAACTATGATGTCAGAGATTGCGAATTTCTGGCGATTAAGTTAGCACTACACCAGAGCTTATTCTACAGAAATCTTACCTGGGATATTGAATTCACAGTCCAACATCTACAGGGAGATCCTAACACAGTTACTGGGCCCCCCAATTGGTGCTTTATGCAAGTGGAAGCCTGCGCAGCTGTAATCAATTGGGGCCACACCACACACTTCGCTTGGGGGTAAGCCAAACACTTTCTCTTCTCAAACGCTACTTCTGGTGGGACACCTTGGAGAAGGATGTGAGGGAGTACATCGTGCCTTATTTGTAGCGCCTCTGCACAAAAAGTAAGGAAAGCTCCATTCTCACTGTTTAACCTCTCTCCATCACTAACCTCTCTGTGTACCAATTCCGCTCTCAACTGATTGTAAACTCGATCGCTTCTGTGCATTGTGTCTGCTTTTGGGTCAATTTCTGTGCCGTCTGTGACAAAGTTATCATCTTCCAGGACTCAATAAATAGGTAGATAAGTACTGTTAAGGTTCATTTTAAGGAGAGAGAGATGTGGGAGATCAGAATAACACCCTGAGCCTGTCAGGTGGAGTCAAAGAAGATTTTAATGAAACACACGCAGCGTGGGAGATGGACACTGTACGCAGACAGCATCAGATCTCATCTCCAAAACTTCAGAACACAGTTTTATACATCGGGGTATAACGCCCCCTCTTGCGTTCACCAATACAATACATGATACGTCAACTCAAAACCACAAATGTTCTATTTGACAACTTGTGACACAATTAAAAGGACACTGGCTTCCATCTTCTCCCCGGTGGTTTCCCGCAAGCCAGCTCAGCTCTCGCATCGTGCACCTGCTTCTTCATCAAACAGTCACGTACACCAACATAAAACTGCAACCCTAGCAAAACATGCTTAAACTTTCGCCTACAAATGAACCTCTCTAACTGTATGTGGGTGTATGTGTGTGTGTGTGTGTGTATGTCTGTGCATGTGTGATCCTCGCGCTCCACTTTAATTGACCTCAGCTTAGGCAACCAGGCTAAGGCCATCCTGTGTGTACTAATCTTGACTTATATGTAAAATGTATTAAACAACTGTTTCAATCAAGAACCTCTACTAAAAGCTTAATCAAAAGATATAGATACAGAAAAGATACTAAAGAATAACCTGACTGTTCATAACCTGCTCAAAATACTTGCACTCAGACTCTGCTTTCGGTTTCACTTTTGCAAAGCAAGCCCTACACACCTGCAGTTTCCTATCTCATTTTGGCACAGAGTATACTTCCTGTCACAATGCAGTCTGCATGGAAACATTTAAGATTATAAACGCATTCAAAAGCCTTTAGAATTATAGATTCAACTCAACAGTTTAACACGGTTCTTACTGGACCTGTAATAAAGGCTGATATGATACCAGTATGTTTGAACATCTGAATGCAATATCAAAACTGTTATTAATGAAATAGTAATAATGATTATAAAAAATAGCAGCAAATAATAGCAGCAAAATATCTTTCTACTCTTCACAGTACCTTAAAAAATGTAATCCATAGTGTAATTGGAGTTGTATATACATTGCTACACAACTAATAAATGACTTAATACCAGTGTTATTAATTTTTATTCTAAAATTCATTGTCTAGTAAGTATTGAAATGTATGCTAGTATCCTTTTTTGGAAGTGTTTCTTTTACTCCAATATTGTGATGGATTTGAACATTTGTCAGTGTCGTAAATAGCATACACATCATCATCAGTTTTAATAATAGAGTACTGTTACTTATTTAGAGACCTCTTTATAGTGATGATATGTGTATATCACAGTCACTGCTGACTTCTTTGTCTACTAAACCACTGAATCACTCACACACCATGAAATATGGATATTGTATTCGTTAGTCAGCAGTTAACAGCTCTTATTATTGCAAGCAACTGACAAACCTTTTAACTTGTCAGCAGTTGTACTGGTCACAAAATAAAGTAAAAGTTTAGAACTTAAGCAAATTTAACACATTATTACCAGTCCTTTCTTCTGTACTATTGACACTTCATGTGTTGACAACCTTAGGTTGTGTCCACGCCTTCTCTGTCAACATTATTTTCAGTATCAACAAAACTGATGCCTCAGGGCACAGCTGGTGATTGTAAAAACAGTGACTTGTCTAAGAAGTTTATGTCCAATTGTTTCCACATAGTGGAAATGGCAGAGATAAACCCCTAAAATTCCCTACACCTTCCTTTCAACTAAATTATAAAACGAAAATCTAAATTTTGCAAGAGAGAAAAATATTGCCATTAGTCCCATTTAAGAATAAACTTAAATGGGATAGGCAAGCAAGCATTTCTAAGTGATGTTATTTGTAATGTTTCAGTTGAGAGGAAAAATAAATATTAAGCATCATGTGTCTTTTGCAAACCAGCTGCACTCACATGATCCTCTACTGATCCGAATCAGCTGACACATTGTAAGCTAAGATAATAATCTGTATCTTAATTCAAAAATATCATATAACACTACTGTTTTGTAAATATTAAATAAACTGCTTTCCAGTGTTTAAGTCAAATTAGTTAGTATAACAAATAGTTCTTTTAAATTTTACTTGAAAAAACCCCCCAAACAACTATTTTATTGACAGCTGGGATAGGCTCCAGCGCCCCCCGCGACCCTGGAAAGGATAAGCGGAAGCGAATGGATGGATGGATGGATGGTATTTTTCTGGATGATAGAAGCCACTTATGAAGCATGTCAAAGAAAAAGAAGATTAGGTTTTGGAAGAAGTATTTTGCAAACTAAAAAACAAAATGTGACACACTCTGGGCAGAGAGACATCCATAAAGAATGGCTTAATGCTGGATGAGGACAAAAACACACAATTGGTTGGAATAAATACCCAAAGTTTCACCTGAAGACTTCAGTGCGAAAAAAAAAAAATCAGAGTAAGAACAGTGGCAGAGGTCAGAAATAATTGCATCAAAGGGGCCCAATGTACCGTGTTTTTCGGACCATAACGCGCACCGGATTACAAGGCACATTAAGCGAAACAAAACAGTCAGATAAGTCAAATTTTATTCAACTCATTCTTCTTGCTTTCTCCACTTCCATACCATTGATTCATTAATTAATGTGAGGGTTCCTGATGGTTAGCGACAAATGCAATCGCATGGCAGGATGTTGTAAACAAACCATACTTCAGTCGGGAGAACAACTGAGATAATCCATCCACAATACGAGGTTAGTCATTAATATACTGCAACAACATGGGAATAGAGCAGCTGCGAGAGAATTCACCATTAATCAAGCAATGGTACGGAAGTGGAGGAAGCAAGGAGAATGAGTTGAGTAAAATTTGACTTATCTGACTGTTTTGTTTCGCTTAATTCACCTTATTATCCGGTGCACCTTATGTATGAAAACAGACCCGTTCATCAAGCCCACTCAAGAATGGTGCTAATTATTTTAGGGATTGTAACATTTAGTCCTATCAAGTAATCATAATAATAATAACAATTACAATAACAATTACAACAACAATAAGACCTCTTATTATTATTATTATTATTATTATTATTATTAAAAAAAAATGTTAGAAAAAAGATGGTTAAAAATATTTATATTCTGGGTAATGTCAGAGATATACTAGATGATAAGGCAATGCGTATTTTATATTTCTCATTAATTTTCCCCTATCTCAGTTATTGTGCTGAGGTGTGGGGGAATACATATGCGACTTATATACATCCTCTATATTTGTTACAGAAGAAAGTGGTACGAATGGTTCATAATGTTAAATATAGAGAACATACAAATAAATTGTTTATAAAATCGAAATTGTTGAAATTTGAAGACTTAGTGAAATTACAGACATTATTATTCATGTGCAAGGCAAAAAATAATACATTACCTCTTAAGTTACAAAGTTTGTTTGTATTGTGTTCAGGAAGTGGGGACAGTAGGAGGAAGTTTGACTTTAAGCATAAGTTTGCTAGGACCACACAAAGGCAAATGTGTCCGACAGTCAAAGGCATAAGAATATGGAATTCTCTCGAAGATAATCTTAAGAGTTGTACAAACATGCACCGTTTTAAAATGTGTTACATATTTAAAAGGATAAATCAATATGAAGAACATGAAAGTAATTTGGGCTAAACGTGGAAGAAAAAAACAAAAAAAAATTCTCATTGCCATTTAATGCTGTATATTGCTGATTATTTTGATTTGTTGTTTAGTTTTGCAGTGTTACAAAAAGTTACATGTTAGAGGGTTTTTTGGGGGTTATTGGCACCCTCTTGTAATAATATTTGGATTGCAGATACGGGGCAGGTGCTAACAAGAATTTATTCTTCTTCCTGCTCCTTTTCACCCATGGGTGCAGTGTCATATTAAGGGAAGGAGGTTCTGTATGTAGGAAAAGAAAAACTGTTGAACCATGTGTGAAATAAAGAAAGAAATGAAATGAAATGAAATTCTTATTGAAACACTTTTTCACATTATACACTGGATATTACACAACGATAAAGGTTCTCCATTTATTTTTTATTACAGTTATTATGTACTTTGCATGGTAATACTAGCAGCAAAAGACACAAAAAATGACATCAGACAATGACATGTGAAGGGGTCCTGCCCAAATATCAATGACACTATCCTCTTGAGGCTGTCTTGGCAGCATTATTTAGACAACTTATGTTGGGTTTTCTATTACTTTGTTACTTGTTCATTTGTGTTCTTAGTAGCCTCAATGAATGGTCAGTGTTAGTATTTGTAGCTACCATGTTGCATAGTGTTTTAGAGATAGAGGTTTTAAAGATATGACCATATATGAGGGTGGAATCTTAAGTTTTCAGCTAATAAGAAAGAACCTCTAGTAAGAGTTATGCGTTAAATGTTATGGTGTAAAACATGGACTCAAATATCAGCTGTATTGTGCTGAGTAAGAGGCTAATAGAATATATATTTAAATGTATTTATGTATATCCATATGTGTTTGCATGTGTGTCGGTTTTGTAGGTTGTCATAATAAAATAAAATTTAGTGCCACAAATTCTCTGTGTGGCAATGCACAAGTCAGACACAACCTTTATAGTTATTTGCACATAGTCAACAACCACTCCCTCCCTCCCTTCCTCTCCCACTGAACAGTTGCTCATTACTTGATAGCTACATAGATAGCTTAATAGATATATCCTACAAGTTCTTCTTGACTCATATTCCTGGTTTTTTAATGTGTTTTTGGTAAGATGCATTGAATTTACACTGTCTTATCTCACACTGATCTGTAGTGTAGTGTGTTTGCATTTATTCAGTATGCATTTCCCAGATTTCTTTTTTTCCTATTTTTTTAACAGTTTAGCAATTTATCTTGTTCTGCCTCAAATAGAGTGGCCTCATATTGTGTAGTCAAATTCTTCAGAAGCAAATGGGATAATTTTAATGAGTGCCGTTTTGAATTGTTTTGTTTTTTAATCATTGTGTTGTTTTTGTTGCTATGTTACTTCATTTTAGGTTAATCAGCACCAGAACCACGATGAAAGTTTAACTGAACAGGAGTTTTTCAACAGCAACAGAGGTAAGCAGAGAAAACAATGAGATAAACAATTCATGCAAATGCAGAATCTGACCAAGATCTGGAAATATTTTGTACTCTGTGTTTTCCTTTCTGTTGGGTGTCATACTGTTTTATTCAACTTCTAACAACAGATGTTGTTACTTACATGAACTAATAACGTGGGAGGTGATTTATGCTGGTAAATGCTATCTGTTCAAATGCCATGAATACAAGAGGACACTAACCAACTTTTTATACTTATCCGATTTTGTGCATTCCAGTGCAATGCTGTTAATATGCTGCAAACTTATTTATAAGTAAAGAGCTATTGTTTCTGTTACTGTATTCTAAAGGCTTAGTCCTGTTTTTCACATTCACACATATATTTGTTCTCAGATTGGAACTCTGCCAAGATGTATTTCAAATGGGGAAGATTCAGAGTTCGCATTTTCCCACTACTGAGTATCACAGCAATTGTTTTGGTCTCCAATCTTTTATGGAGTTTTTCTGGATATACCTTCTGTCATCGCGAGCCGAGTCTTTGTGGCTGTCAGAAATGTCTAAGAGACAGTGATCCTTGGTTTAATGACATCATCAGTGAAGCTCCTGAACCCTTTCTGTCACAGAAACATATACCTTCAGAGGAAGATTTCCTCTGGTGGAAGGTAAATAATAAAAAAATCAACATATCACTTTTTTGGCTACTGTGGTGATGTTAAAGGTATTATTATTATTATTAAAGAGCAGTATATTCAAGTATGTCATGACATTTAACAACATATTGTTGCTGTAGGTAGTACATATTGTACTACCTATCTTTTATTCTTTAAATATACTGCACTCTTCACCCTCCTGTATTTCTACCTGAAGAATGGTAAAATCCTTATCATTTACTGGCAATGACGAGTTCTGGAAAACTTTTTTAGTTCCTTTAGTGAAAGTTGCAATATCACAATATGAAAGTGCCTCAGGCATAAAACTGGATTATTGGCATTTTTTTTTAAAGGGCCAGATTTACTAAATGGGGCAAAATAGCATGTGAGCGAATTCCCACTCATCAGTAAGACAATCAGTAAGGCAATTGTTTTGGTCTGCAACCTTTTATGGAGTTTTTCCATAAAAAAACTCCATAAAAGAAATGGCTTAATATGGCAATGAGTATTTTTTTTTTGTTTCTCTCAAGAAAGGGGTAGGGTTCAGGCCCAGGGGTTGAGGTTCTCACTAAAGATAACTTAGAGCTCTGAGGTAAAACTGTGACTCTATCTAAATTGAAACACAAAAAATATTATTTGAATCTACAGTATATGTTTGTGTAAGTACTATTCATAATCTATCATTGCATAAATGTGCACAACTCATATGCTTGAAGAAACTTACAGATTAATGCTGATGTTGTATCTTGCAGATCAGTCTTAAACTTTTCAGAACAATTCTAACTATCAAATGAAAGTAGTGGCATAAACTTCAGGCCTAATAACATTTTTGCCTAAATCAGTATACATTTTTTACTCATGAGTTTCAGTGATCTTTCACACTTGTTGTAAATGGTGCATCATAATATTGATGCTGATATGGAAAACGTCACAGGGGTGGGCATTTAGACAAGATCTAACTGTGAGCTGTGAGCTTAATCAAGAGGAGTGTATGTTTGAAAGGGTCTTTTCCAGACTTACTGGTGACTCATGAACTTGCAATCATTCGGAAATCCTATAATATTCTTGTTCTGTGGGAAATTTTTTTCAATAACTTTCTCCTCTTTGTCAGAACTTACAGGGGGCAAGACTTCAAAACTTGACTTTGTACAATAAAACTCTAGAGAGGCTATTTCAGACAATAACACCAATGGCAGATGTTGGAGAACCTCGCCCTGATCACTGCAGGAGTTGTGCTGTGGTGGGGAATTCTGGAAATTTGAGAGGATCGCATTATGGACCTCTGATTGATTTCCATGATATCGTAATAAGGTAATAATCATTTAACACAAACACAAAATCTAATATAAACAATGTTCTTGCGAGACAAAAAATCTAATATAATGTAATATAATATAATATAATACAACATAATATAATAATATTATAATATAATATAATATAATATAATATAATATAAGTCTATGTATATCTATGTATCTAAAATGGAAAAATGTGTGCTAAATATGTATCCTTCTGTATTATTTAGAATCAATCGGGGGCGTACCAAAGGCTATGAAACAGATGTTGGAACCAAAACAACTCATCATGTCATGTATCCAGAGAGTTCTGCTAGACTGGACAATACCACTCATCTCTTGTTTTTTCCTTTCAAAACACATGACTTTTTGTGGCTCATGAAGGACTTAAATCGAGGGTAGGCTAAACATGGCTACTGTCTTAAAACCTATGTTGCTAGAAATTGTATTGCAACTGTTTTGCTCTGAACATCACATTTTAACTGCTTTGCAACATAGTTTTAGCTAATTGTAAGGAAAAATGCAGTCTAGGTTTTTTTTTTGTTAGAACAACCAAATTAAACAAAACAGTTTTTGAGACAACCCACCAGAGGTCAGCCTTTCTTTTTTAAACAGCAAAAAGTGCAGAAAGTTATATGAATTGTTATATGAACAACTTAATCTTTTGTTGTGATGCGCTAGTCTTAGTAATTATTAGCATTTATTTATGTAAACAGTCAGTTCTCTTTCAAATTCAAAGACACATTTCATCTTTTTAACAGGGAAAATGGTGCTCCAAACTTACAGAAGATAGCTAACAAAGATTTGGTGAGTATTTAGGTTTACATGAACAAAACTGGCATATAATGATATCTAAGAAGTATAATAATAAGTAATAAATTTAAGCTACCCTTAATTCAGGCAGGCGACAAAGTCAGCTGATTTTACACACTGAACTGGCAAATCTCATATACAGTAGGTTTTACTATTAACCTGATTTAGCTTATCCACCATTGCTACAGATGTGCAAGCCATTTCACAAGTCACTGCACCTCAGCTTTTTCTTTGTTGTAGTATTTGCTGTTTACTCTGCTCTGTATTGGGTATTGTTATGGTTTTCCCACTCTCTCATCTTGGCATTTATGTGCCTGGAAGGTCATGCAGGTCAATGAACAAAGCCATACCACCAAAAACAAATACTGGCTTCTTTTAGCTACAGTGGTGCTAATTTAAAGTATTTTGTGAATTCATTGCAGAAAGTAATAGTTCATAAAACTCAGATTTAAGGCTCTGTCTGATTCATAATAGATCTTGATCCTCCATCCGGCTTTCATGAAATATGTTCATCAAGTATGGCTGGGAAAGAAGGGTGCTTATCCATCCACTGGCTTTCTTGCTGTGGTTCTCAGCCTAGTGATGTGTGATGAGGTATGTTCACTTTAAACAATTTGTACATTATGCATCTGACTGACAGTGATGGTAGTTAAACACTGAGAAAACACTGATTTACCAGGAAAGTCGAGAACAAATCTGCCTTAGACTACATGACTAAAACAGAAATGTATCTATGGTTATTTCAAGAAGAGTCAAGAAGAGTGGACATCTGATGGTTGACACATTTACCTGCAAACCAAAGGCAGCAAGTACTCTAGCTAAAGACACATCCTCTTTTAGGGTTGTGTTTAAAGGTGGTACCATGAGGGATATCAAGTGTTAAAAGTTTTGCCAAATCAAACATGTAGAGCCTACCCGCTTGTGTCAACAGAGCAGCTGAAAGTAGTTTTACATAACTCTTGAATAGCAATGTGTAAAAATGCCAAACTTGGTATTGATCCAATGCCAAGTACAGGGCCAGTGTTGGAGTCAAACAGATTCAACAATTAGTTTTAACTTGGCGAGAACAGTGTAACATGATTTTTGAGCTGAATGTGTTTGTTTGCCTGAAAAGCAATTTTTGTGTCAGCTTCTGTTTAAATGTATTATATAAATAAATTAAGTTGACATTTAAAAATCAAGGGTTACTACATTCAGAAATTTCCTTAGTTTATGTTTGATGTACATATTTTTTCAGTTCTAATAAAATATTTTATTTAACATCTAACAGTTTGGCTGAATATATTTAAATGTCTGAATATGCTAAAGTAACAAGTATGATGATCACTTACACCTTGAAAATTAACATTAACTCAATCTAAACATTAAAACATTATTTCATACCAAAATATACAGGCTGTTTGGAAAGTATCACGGCCCTTCATTTGTTATTATTCCCAACTCATTTTTCAGAATTTCACACACAATATGCACAATATAATGACAAAGTGAAAAAGTTTGCTTGAAATTCTCCCAAATGTATTAAAAAAATAATCATGAAGATGAAATCTATCAGTAATTGGAAATCCTGCCACTTAGTGCAAATTAAAATCAGCTGGTTCAGTTCCAACTCGTAAACTATAAAAAGGTGTCTCATTACCAACGTGTCACACAAGAAACATTTCATGATGTGTAAAACCAACAAGCTCGCTCAAGATCTCCACAACCTTATTTTGAAAGCATACTGATGTCATTGTTTGAGGAAGAATTTCTAACTGCTGAAGGTTCCTGTGAGCACTGTTGGGCCATGATCCGGAAGTGGAAAGAACATAATTTCACCATAAACGTACCACACCAGGTGCTCCCACAGGATTTCAGACAGGAGTGAAAAGATTTATCAGAAGAGTTGCCCAAGAGTCACTTGTGGAGAGCTACAGAATGGAATCAGCTGCACTCGCCCACCATGGCCTGTTCTCATTCTCATTCTCAGGACTCCATTGCTGAAGAAAAGGCATGTTGAAATGCATTGAAAGTCTGCTGAACAACATTTAGAAAACCCTGTGAAATACTGGGCATGTCAAGGTCAGGTGATCGGTGTGTTTTGGAGTGGAGCCAAAAACAGACGAAAGAGAGACCGACTGCGGGCCAGCGGTGGCAGGACATTGTGGTTGGTGGTCGACAATGTGGCCAACGGTACCTCACAGAGGCATAACAGAAATGATGAACCCTCTCAGGGGCTTGACAGATGGCCTTCAATGAAGTGGGTGAAACTGAAGGCCCTCAGGTGGCTTTGCAGGTGGTCGATGTGCTGGATGTGGTTTAGGAGGTGCTGGGTGCCCCAGAAGTGGCTTGGTAGGTGCCAGCTGGAGGCTCGGCTGAGCTAGTGAGGAAGGATTCTGGGCAGGCTCGGCCAGTGTCATGAACTCGCTGTGTGTAGGCAGGAATAGTACCCAAAAGCAGACTCACAGAAGTGTGAACTCAAAAACACAGCTTTATTGCTGGAAAAGGAAAAATGGTACAGAACTAAACTGGGGAATTCTAATGATCATTCACACAGGGAAACACAGGGAGAGTCACACAGCTATGAGGACACGGAACTGAGGGAGACGTGGACATAAATAGACAGACGGATCATGAGGGAAGCGAGAACACATGGGAAGCACAGCTGACATGAATAACCATAAAGAGACAGGGGAAGAGCAAACACAACATGACACACACTGACAGGAGACTATCAAAGTATGGAGGAGAGGCAGCCGAGAGGGAGCGAGAAAGAGAAAGAGCAGACATGATGGGCTAGGGAAACATGAAGGAATAAAACACAAGGAGGGGAAACAAGGCACAAGGACTCACACTGTATAAACACAGACACTCAGGGGAGACAGAGGACAAAGACACCAGGGGAGATCTAATAAACCATATTGAAAAGAATAAGCTAGGAACCATAGAATACAAGTGAACTAAAAATAATACAGAATGACCAAAAATGCACAAAACCCCTCAAAAACTGGGTCAAACGGACCCTGAACCAAGACACTTAGGGATCCATCAATGATTATCAGTCATGTTCCAGTCTGGAATCTGGCTGTACCACTCAAGGACATTACAAAGTGGTCCAGAAGTCACTTTTTTGTTATCTTGGTTGCATGCTTAGGGTTGTTGTACTGTTAGAAGAACCTTCACTCCAGTGAGTGCTCTCATTAATGCTAAAACTGTCAGTGAAGATACTACCCATCCTTATTCCTTTTGCAGAATCCCTGTCATCACAGCATTTATGCATAAAGTGCTCTATGGGCTGATTTTCATTAACTCCTCAGTCAGCTTTGTGGTATAACTTGAACAGGCTACTAAGAGAAAGATTCTCCATGTCCTCAATATAATGATAATAATTTCTTTTAAGAAGCTATTAGTTAATGAATAAAGGAATGAATGAATGAATAAATAGAATGTTCTTAGTGGCAACAATACTTTAGGTTTTACATTAAATCTTTACTTCAATTTTTTTTCCCCAGGTCAATATCTTTGGGTTCGGAGCAGACAGTGAGGGAAACTGGAGCCATTACTTGAATCCTCAGAAACAAAAAATTAAAACAGGAGCCCATCCAGGAGAAGAAGAATATAAAATGATAGAGAAATTACACAAAAGAAGACAATTGTTTTTTTTAAAGGATGGTAATTCTTTTTCATGTTTTCATTTCCCTTTTTATCAGTTGCAAATCATCTAACCATAAACCTGTGTTATAAAAATAAATAAGTGATGGTAATTGCTGCCCCCCCCCCCTTCAAATAAATACCATATATACTAACTTTATCTATATCTGACTTTATCACTAGTAATCTTATCTACATTTTGCCTTCAAATAATAGAAATGCAATGCAAAATCCAAAGTGCAGTCACATTAAACCCTGTAACTTGTTCATGAAAAAAATAGAAACGTATAGATGTTTGTTGCTAAAGGGTTATTGAATACATTTGATAGTCATACTGATACCTTTCAAGTATACCTTTCAAGACAAGTGAAACCTTTCCATAATAAGATTGAACAAGTCTTTAAATAAACAGATGTGCCTGAGAGCAGTGTGTTTGATTTGTGTTCTTTGGGAGTGCCAATTTTCCATCAATCCATTCTCACTTATCCTTATCAGGGTTGCGGGGGAGTTGGAGAGAGGGGGGGTTAACCTTGGACAGATTGCCAGTCTGTCACAGGGCTATCACAGAGAAACAGGTAACAGTTTGCAATCACATTCACACTTATGGGCAAATTAGAACCACCAGTTAACCTAACCCCACTATACATGTTTTGGGCTGTGGGAGGAAGCTGGAATACCCAGACAGAACCCAGGCAAACATGGGGAGAACATGCAAACTCTGCACGAAAGGCCCCAGCTGGATGGTGGAATACATATTAGCCACCCATCTTAATCATCTCTGACATAGATAGACCCTGGAATGTACTTTATATATTTAAGTCACTTAAATTATTAGTTATTTTAGTTATTTTGTATAAGAAAATTGTGTTTGTTGCTTTTATGTGTGTGTGATTATTTGTTATTGCTCGGCTTGTAAGATAACAGAGTCATTGCCTCATAACAAGTATACAATAAAAGGAACATGTTTTCATTTCACCTACCGGTAATGACAAATGTGGGGAAAGCATACGGACCTTACTTCCAAAAATGAGTCTGCTAAGTATTAACATAATGCTTTCAGTAGGGTACAACACTAAAAATGTTCATTTTTATAACATTTTTCAAAATATGGTTACACTATACAGCCCAAAATGTACGACTGAACAATGAAAAGCAATATAATAAAAACATACACTACATACACTCCCTGTCCACTCGTCTGCCTTCACATGCATATGAGCTTGAGTGACATCCCATTCTTCTGAAAAGGCTTTTCACAAGGTTTAGGGGTATCTTTTGGGGAACTGTTGATCATTTTTCCAGAAACACATTTGTGAGGTGAGATACTGATGTTGGAGATGAAGGCCTAGCTTGCAGTCCCCATTCTGATTCCCCTGGAAAAACACCAAAGGTGTTTGTTGGGGTCAGCAGTCTGTGCACAAAACAAGTTCCATAAAGACTTAGTTTTGTGTAGAAGAGCTTGACTGGCTTGCACATTCATTTTGGAACAGAAAGGGGCCATCCCCAAAGTTTGGAAGCATGAAATTGTCCAAAGTGTCTTGGTATGCTAAAATATCAAGAGTTCCTTTCATTGGAACTAAAGGACCAACCTAATTCCTGAAAAACAACCCAGCACTTTACACTTGACAGAGTGTGTGGGGGTACATGATGCTCTGTGGTGAGTTTGCAGAATAAAAGGATATTTTTATGAATTCAAAATCTTTCATTGTGGGTGTATGGAGTGGCAGTGTGATTTTCCACTGTCTTTACTGAATTGTTCAAATTCCACAAAGAAAGGCCCAGGCCAGATGGATTCAAGCCCTTTATGCTTCAATCTTCATGTTTTGGGCAAATTGCTAACCACCATGTCACCATGTGGCCCACTGTGCTTTTGTGTGGAGTGTATGTTCTTCCCATGTATGCCATGGGTTCTGTTCGGGTACTCCAGCTTCAAATGTTAGGATGATGTTGGGAGAAACACAGTAGGGCAGGAT